>NC_056726.1:1243756433-1244056433 GCF_019279795.1 Protopterus annectens
TTTTTTTCCCGGGATTTTTGCTGAAAACCCCCGGTATTATTAATACGGTGGTCTAACTTTGTATGGGGAGTGTCTACTGTATTCCCTATCTGTATTTCCTGTGTTATGCCTCACTGCAGCTGTGTAATTCCACCCAGTTTCCAGTTATAGGTGCCATCTTGGTCGTACACTTGTCCATCCATGGGAATTGCCTACTGGACACAGATATAGGGCTGTACACATTTCACACCTGCTTTTAGCATTATCCGGTGGATGCTTTGCATCATTGGTGGGGAGTAAGGCACGTGCTATACCCACATCCCTCCCATGGGGCGGCACAACGGATTATCTGCCAAACAACACCGAGCCCCAATTTTGCATACCCAGGATCCCATGGCTGCGACCCTCCATGGTACCCATTACACATCCTTCATGTGTGCGGGACTGGGATGTGGACGCACTTCTATGGACACGACAATCTGGGGATTTCTGTTCATATTTCCTGCATTTCATGGACAGTTGTCATCAACCTTAAACACGCTGGTGGTGCATATGTCTATCTGTGCCGTAGTCACGGCTGTCACACCGTCTGGATCGATCGCAGCTGGTTGATAATACGAATGGGTACATTTTTGGAGTCCTACAATGGACACCGATGTGCATATGTAAAGTGTAGAACGTGTTGGACTGTCACCATCTGGCCAGTGGTTTTGACTGCTGCTGTATGTTCCCCAATCGCAGATGTCTGTTTGACTACCCATATTATGTATTACTTGGCCTATCTATATCCACGTGCCAGTAAGCGGAAATACAGCAAACCTTGAGTCCTGGTCATCTTCATAAAAGACATCATTGAACATATATCAGGCCAAAACAGACAATGACAAAAACGATACACTCCACAGTCAAAAGATACTGAGCTCTTTCACCCACTAACATGGGGCATCGTCGGAGTACGAAATACATTAGATAGTCATCCCTTATACACTTCCTTCAGAGTCAGTTTAAAGTCAATTAATCAATACACCTGCTCATAGTTAAGTGGACAGTGCTCCAAGTCTTGATGATAACGCGACATCTACAAATCAGTGTTGCATACATTACTTAATGGAAACAATAATACAACAACAATGTGTTCATATAACTACAATATTGGTCAATACACTCAGTATGTTGAAACATAGTTGATAATTGTTGTGAGTAAACCTTAGAATGTAGTGTGTTGATCATGATATTGTATATCAATGTGTATAACTGTTGCATTACGATTCCAAAGCATGGAATCAATAAGTACAATTAAAGCATATTTTGTATAAATATGAATGTAAATAAGAGTCACTATGTTACATGTGAATATGACTGCATTATAACTATATCAATATGAAATGGAATAAACTGTAGTTGTTTACATCTTGTTTCAAGTGACAAATCTATGTCCATGCGTCATATATACGGGCCGTCGGACGGATGTGTGTAGATATATACATGTGAACCCCTCGTTTCATACCTTTATTTGTTACTGTGTGTGAATTACCTGTGTACACACATCAATTACCATGCCATACCTTTCCACTGTACAGGTTCTGGCATGTTGTACGGCTGGTTGGCCCTTAATCTTGCTGTGTGTTACATTGACCAGTGTCTATCTGGCAATTGTCTGGTGTGTCATGTGTGACCTTCTTGCTTCTTTAAAGACCTGATCCCATAAATGTGACGTGCTTCCACCGGCCATATATCTGTCTGTCATCTGGGATCTGTGTGTGAGCAGTCCTTTCAGGACACTTTCTATTGTTGTTCGTTTTTTGTTTACATATATGAGTACTTTGGTATGTTGTGCTGTTATTGTGTGTGGAGCATTTCTCCACGGGCCTCTGCTGATACTGGACATATATCCAGCTAGCCTAGCCCAGTCAACAAGTGTGAGCCAACTGAACGCAATTCGTACGGGGGCACCTTCTGACAAGTGGTTCGGGTTACTGATGCATAACCGTCATCAATCCATACTACTAACACATACGTTCTTCTATCCACATTCTATGTTTGTCTCATCACATAGCGTGTGTTTCTCACTATCTCTAACGGTACTTGACATGGCATTGCCCGATTCCATACTTTCAGAGGCTGACATTTGTGAGACATGTCTGGTTGATGTGGAGGACACATCCTTAACCTGCCCTGCTTCGAGGGGATCACACACGCACACCCGCACTTGCATTCCCTAATTGTGGGTTACGCGCAGGCGCACATGCATATCCGTATTCTGTCTACATATGTTTACTGGGTCTGTGTGGTTACTTGGTCTGTGTTAGTTGTGACTATTCTGGTAACATATCTCTGATCTGGTTGACGGACGTGTGCGGAACGCACGTACACCTTTATACATGTAACAGTCTTTGCAGCATGGACGCATTACATACACGTTCACATTTATATGTTCTATACTCGTAATTCAAACAGGACTGCATTCACGTTTGCCGGTTACTGTGACCACTACACGTTAGCTGTTCATTGTCATTAATATGCATACCCATGGTACTTAGCTACATTTACATATCCCCCACCCCCGCCCCCCCCCGCACTCATGCACGTCACTGGCATCCATTCTCCTGCTGGGAAAGGTGCGGTACTACATGTTAAACATTCCTTATTCCCTCCCGCTCATGGCCCAGGATGCATATGTCGTGACCGCAGGGATGTTCAGATCACAGGGGCTTATATCCCCTACGCATACAGGCCTTCGATTGTCAGGGTGTTCCTGTGGTGCTTTGGGTTTGGTCTTGTCCGCCCAGTGTACGGAACTGCCCTGACCATGTACGAATGTTAGATGAGTCACATGGGCACGGTTTGTCCGTGTCTATGATACCATGTCTCCCCATTATTCCTAACCGTTAAATGCTGATTGGCTGGCGTACCCGTTGTAGATCTTGTTATAGTAATTGCACATGGTCTGGTCGAACGGACCTATTTCCATTACTAACCCTCGGTATTCATAACCTGTCTCGCTATATTACATGGGTTTAACATTGCGTGATGGCTTTCACTGAGCCACGGACATGTCCGTTGCTTAGTTTGGCCCAGTCCCGCTCTGCTACACACATTTAACATGGCGGAACAGGTTGAACAGCTCAGCAACAGGGACATCGGGCTCTCCGTCGCTGTTTAGTATTGAATCGCTATGTTGACTTTGTTTCACAGAGCGAGACAGTGTCGACATTGGTAACGGACATCTCGGCGGTGCGTACGCCCGCCGTGGGTGACGTATGTCTGCGTTTGAAGCCAGACAGGCATTATGCTGTGCCATTATGTCTGGGAATATATGGTTCCTTTCCATAGATGATATGTCATACTAGCAATGACCCACGTCTGGGTGTGGATACTGCTGTATTTACCCACGGCAAGAGTGGCCTTAGGTCAAGTGGTGCCCTAGGCAGAAGGACTCCATGATGCCACTGCCACATCACCCGCTACCCCCGTCCTGGTCTACCTACACAATATAAAGGCTGTAAAGGTGCCCCGAGAGGCGGCGCCCAGGCGGCTGCCTAGTTGGCCTATGCCTAAGGCCGGCTATGTGTGTGGTCCCTCGGGCGTTGGACTCGGGAACGCACCACGTCTGCCGTGAGTATATCTAGCATTACCCACATCCGGGCGTGGTTTATTGCTATGATGTTCCATGTTAATGCGGACACGTGTGTTTGGACAACCTACAATAGCTTCTGCTATTGGCATACAATGCTGTGGGTGGTGCCGGTTACCATACATATGCCTTTCTCAAAAGCTGAATTCACACTTCTGAACACTACTGTGGTCTCCTTTAAGGCCCCTGAGCCAGTGGTAAACATTACTCAAACCGCCGAATCACGTACATATGCCTTCCACCAGCACCTACAGGACTGCATGGATCAGGCAATCCCATACAAAACTGAGACTCTTTGTACCAAAGCCAAGCATCCAGTGTGGTGGACCCCAGCCACGAACATGCTCTACAATGACAGGAGGTAGCTACTACAAGATAGAGCGGAATCCTTGTAAGGTAAGACACCCTTGCTCATTGTATGTGAAGAACTACAAGCTGTCATGAAATCATCCAGGGGAAATCTAACAGAGAAATCAACAAGGAGTCGACAGACAATCATGAGGCCTTCTTTAGCTATGTTGGACACCTGGGAGGACACTCCCAGATATGCTCAGAGTGGGTTCAGAATGATGTGAGGATGACTGAACCTACACACATTGCCAACATACTGGCTGACAGGTTCGGTGCTAACTTCTCCCCCCCCACATGGAGATATCTATACCAGAGGATTGTAGATCCTGGAACATCTGTAACGCACAGGTGGGAAATGCTCTCTCCAAGGCAGTAAACACAGCATCCATGGGACCAGATGGTGTCCCAGCTGTGTACTCCATGAACTCAATGGGGAATTAAACCCACGGTTAGGACAGCTGTTTAATCTTAGCCTCACCTCAGGATATGTACCCAAGTAGTGGCACAAGGCGACTGTAGTCCCACTTCACAAGGATGGTGCCTCCACTGACCCTGGTAATCACCATCCCATTACCTTGACAAGCCTAATCTGCAAAGCCATGGAGAAGTATCATAATGGAACTTATACATAAAGACATAGGGGACTTGCATACTTTGGATCCAACCCAGATGCAGCCTGTCATGGATTTGTGTAATGCTGCCCCACTTGTACGACCCCTGCCCCATTCAGTCACATACCTGTTGTTCAGTGTTGACCTGTGCCTAACATATGAGGCCATGTCGACCCATATGTCATGTCTATGCTTCAACTACTGTATGTGCATCCCTTGGAACCACGAGGGCAGGTGACATGAACCTTGACGCGGTCATTCATAGGATGTGTTGGAGTGACACATACGTCACCCGGACACTCACAATGCTGTGGATCTACATCACAGTACATGTGAGGCAGAGATCCTTGATAGCCTTGTTCGGGTGTATGTTGTCCGTTGGATGGGGGATTGAAGATATAGGCCAGGGATTACATCAGTATCACTGCTTGACAGAAGTACAGCAATATCATAAGCATTTTATCTCCGGACAGGAAGGTTGGCAAAGGAATCCTAACTATGGTGTAGGGTTATGGCTGGACTTGGGTAGATGGCCTACCCTGTACCTATGGACCTATGAACCTATATTCATAGTTTGTCCCATTTACACTTGTCTATCCCCTATCCTCTTTCTCATGTGTATATTTCTGTGGCACGTGATTGTCCTCTGTATTACCTGCAGGTATGCTGTCTACAGTGCACATACGTCACGGTTGATTACAGTGTATCTGTGTCCCCACCACTGTGATACTGAGAACTACCACACATCCTTCACAAAATTACATGCATATGTCCATTCTATTCATCTTTGGCCTATGGGGGGGTGTTAAGGCAACGGTTACACATGTCCCTGTTTGTGCATGCTTCATAGTGGTGTTTGACCAGCCTCCGTTGCAGTCATGGGTTGGACCGTAGTGTTTCTGTGTGTTTGGCATGTGTTGTCATTGCCGGTACATCTGTGGGAGGTGTGGCTGGCACATGTTCCTCTTTGCAGGGAGCCCCATCCTGGGGTTTTGTGTCACGCATCTGCATTTGGCACGTGCCATATGTCCTGTGCTATTCCCACAGTCGTGTATGCCTTCATGCATTACTACTGCGTGTTACTGGCTGTTTGTATGTGGTACACATGGTGATTGTGGTGGTTGGCTTGACCTATTCCCATGCTAGAACATACACATCTGTCAATTACGTTGTTTAAATCAAACTGTAACACTCATTACTCTTTTCAAAATGACAGTCAATAACACAGGAAACTCATTTTCACAACGTTTTAATAGTGTGCACCAGGAGGCGAATAACTATGCAGTACAAGTATAGAGTTTTGTCTGACTGTATACAAGAAACAGCTGTATGAGTATTGTGTTTACAATCAGCTTTTGCCCACCTTAATGATGTGGTCAGTCACAGGGCATTTACATCACTATAGTCCACAATATTGTATTCCTACAACGGTGCTAAGGTAATGCTTATTAAATGTTTTCCCAAGAGAATAGCACAGCCTTGCGAGGCACATAGTCAATTAGATTGTCCTTCTGTAAATACTGCTCTGTCAAGGATCCAAGCCTGTTCGGGTACAATAATCAGTTCATCGCCTACTAGGTTCCTTCGTCTCTCTGGTGAGCAGCTGTACTCTATCTTAGATAGAGCTCACAAGGCCATCCTCCTCAGTGGAAGGATGAAAGATATACCTGTACATACATTTATTATTCTCTAACCCAGCAGATAACTAATGCTGAATGACATACGCCTGCTGCACTGGTTACTGCCAGGGTCAGGGTTCGATCACACTGCAGCTACACTACAGGCAATTACATGCATGATAAGTTCTACTGCATTATTGTAAAATAGAATAATATGCATTATACACTATTTGCTTCTAAACTAGCACGTCATATATGTTTAAATATATATTTTTCTAACATTCTCCCTCCTTTGATTGCTTCTATTCTATCCAGAAACATATACAACATTATTTCATTCCCTAGCCTCTTCCTCTCTGGAACGTTTAACTAGGCAAGCCATTTGTTGTACATTTCAGGAAGGATTTCATTTGGTATTAACATATCCCACTACAGGTCTTGATACATAGTCTCGGTTACAGATACGTCAACAGAGTCCCTGACTAATACTTTCATACAAAGTATCCCGCAACAGACACAGGCTCACAATATGAGCGGAACAACACAAATGGCAATCAAGATTTTCAGTTATGAGTGAACCCCATCCACCAAATGGTTTCTGGAAATAGTTCGTCAGTGGGTTTGGGCCTGGTTCCGCCATGGCTGATACCTGCTGTATTACCTCTAGGTGGTGGTTGATATCGTGCTTATTATGTGGTACTTAGACACAGCAGTGTTCTTTGATAAGCGCGCACGTAACACTTCTCGCCGCCAGGGTGCAGTCGTGAGCCATTACATTTTGTGACACAACAGTTCTCATTGCATTCAGTTCATCAGTCACAAGTTCGAGAGCGAAAAGTCGCATTGCTCATTCCTCCGAGAGGTTTTGACAACTTCCTCAGTTCCCTGATTGATTTCAGTGCTCCATAAGCTGGGATTGTTCCAGGCCACGATATAACACTGTCACTCGAGTCCATATGAGTCACTTTTCATTTATCTCTTGCAGAAGAATGATTTTTCCAAACAGCTTCCACTTCACCCACTGCATTAGTAGGTTTCTCGACTGAGTTCCCAGTTCTTTGAGCTATATCTCTTACAGTTCGTTTCGTACCCAGAGGCAATTCTGCAGTATGTCATATGGCTGGAGCCAGGTAACCCAAAAAACAACTGCCGGACCAATTCTCAGGTAACCATTGATATGCTTTTTTCCCACAAACAAAATAACAATATTCTACTTTACTACTGATGCGGGTTAACTCTGCATGTAACATTTTCCTGTCTATAACAGAGGACTGTTTATATAATTCAGGATGTTTCTGCACATCTTTCCACGTTGTTCTCATGAAGCTTCAATACAAATCATGAATGGTGCTACAACTAGTACTGTGATCTTTGGCTGTTATATGACAATTGTAAGACACAGTTATGTTACAATTACTCCCACCAACTTGGACTGTATCATGTTTATGAAAACAAACAATTCCTTTTTGTGTAACAGGTAAGTACAGTGCCACTTTGTCCTGTGATCTCACAGAACCTGTATCAAAAGGTAAATATTCACAAGTCTCCATCTATCCCCAAGGGGACAACATACATCGGAAGTCCTCCATATGATGTAGGTATGGCAGTACAAACACAGCAATTTGAAATGTTCATAGTCTGTACATGCACACGCGTCATGGCTAGGTATGTGTTGAGGTTTGGATGCCAATCTGTGGCCAGTTCATCACGTATCACTATTTGTATCTATGCAGTTATATGCAGGAAAGATCACAGCAAAAGTAAAGTCACCACAAACATGGTTAATAGGTGTATGATCAGTAGGACAGTAAACCAATGTCTTTGGGGTTGCTTTGTATTGTTATACACTATGCCCCGGGTGATTCTGTCTCTATGGTATATCGGCTACAACATGTAAATCAGACTGGATATCCTTTACAGGTTTGAAAAGGGTGAGGTGAACCCAGGACGACCTTTCCACAAACTTTACTGCAGTAGGCGTTGCCAACAGTACCTGGTACGGACATTCCCACGTTGGACTCGGGCAGTTACTTGTTTGGATAACAGACAAACACACCCAGGATACTGGAGTCATCTCTGCGTCCTGCTTCGCTTGCTCTTTTTCTGAAAAAGAGTTTAACTGCAAAACAGTGTTATTGGTTAACAATCCTCTCATGTAACATGCTAATGAGCCATCGACCTCCAGCTCTGCAGGCATGACAGCTTTCCACTGTGGCACATAATATGCCATTCCAAATACTACTTCAAAGGGGGTCAAACCCTTTACATTTGGAACTGTTGTCATGCTCAGCAATGCTAGAGGTAGACAGCAAATCCAATTCGTCTGGGTGTCACTCATCAACCTCCTGAACTTATTTCTCGGGATCCCATTGTACCTCGCCAACAGTCATGCTGACTGTGGGTTGTACATGCAATGATTATTCAAGGAAATCCCAAATAATCCCCCAGGTTGCTGGATTGTCTGGTTCACAAAATGTGTTCTATTGTCACTGTATCTTCTCTCCGGTATGCCAGATCTAGGGATACTTTATTTTACTGGGACCTTTGCCACTGTTGATGCGTCCGGATTCCTGGTTGGTAATGCTTCTACCCATTTTGATAATATATCTACAATCACTAAACAGTATTTCTTCCCTTTACATTTATTGAGCTGTATAAACTCCATACAAATAGTATGGAACGGATATGGTGGTGTAGGGAAACTCACTCGCTTCGGTTGAAATGCTCCCTGTGCATAATGTTTACTGCAAATATGACACGCTGCTCAAAATGTTTGTATGTGGTTCCTAATTCCGTATGTTAGGAATATTCTGTTAACCAACTGTACCATCCCCCCTGTTGAGACATGGCTCTATCCATGGCTCACCAAAGCCGCATATATGAATGACTTAGACGTTAATATTGGCTTTCTCACTGTGGATATGTACAGTCCGTCTTCAAGGATTGCTCCTCGTCTTACCCACGTCTGCTTTTCTGCTTTCGTAGTTGATGTTTACATTGTTTCTAACATTTCTATATCTAGGATCTCTGAGGATTGTCATTCCTCATTCAAAATGACACTTTCCAACTGTGAGGCTGCTTGTTTTGCAGCTGCATCAGCTCGTGCCTTACCTTTCCTAATGTTATCCTGTTGCTTTGTATGAGCTGCACATTTACAATTAGCTACTTTAGTGGGTAACTGAATGGAATCTAATGAATTCAAGATCAATTGCGCATGTTTAATCAGTTTACCAGTGGATGTTATCATTCCCCTATTCTTCCACTGCTGCGCATAAACATGCACTATAGAGACAGCATACTGACTATTGGTATAAATGTCCACACATCTGTTTTTCACTAGAGTGCAAGCACGTGTTAAAGCTATCAATTCTGCTGCTTGAGCAGACACGTTATGCTGCAGGGGTTGGGCTTCTACGATCTCATTATCAATAACTACTGCATAACCTACTTGCTTCTTTCCTGTAGGACTCTTTCTACATGATCCGTACACATAAACTGTCACCTCTGCATCATCTAAGGGTATATCAGTGATATCCTGTCCGTGTAAAGTTATTTGCTCCATTTCCTGTAGGCAACTGTGTGGTGTGCCATACACAGTTGTCGGACGTGACGTTGATGGGTTTAATGTTGTACAACGTTCAATCACCATATGAGGTTGACTCAGGGGTATGGTCAAACAAGAAAGATGTCTAGCACGGGTCAGGGATGCTATTTTCTCTTGCAGCAATATGATCGCAACTGCATGAGGCACTCTCACAGTGAGAGGGGGGGATAATACCATTGATGCCGAGGCCTGTACTGCCATGGCTGCTGCAACAACTGCCTGTACACAATGTGGCAATGACCATGCCACTGGGTCCAACTGCGATAAGTAGTAAGCTATGGGGCGTTGCTTACTTCCATGCTGTTGCGTCAAGACTGACGTCATATATCCCTGCTTACAATCTACAGTCTGGTAACATCTGTTATGCTTATTCGGGAGACCTAAAACAGATGTTGAAGCTATCAATCGTTTTAGTCTGCAGAAAGCTGTTTCTGCTACTGGAATCCAGTGTAGTATATCTTGTACTGCCATAGGTGTATTACAGATTAAAGCAGACAATAGAGCAGATTCCAAAGCATATTTTGGTAACCAGCTTCGACAACAGTTAGTCGGCCCAGGAAGGACATAATTCCCTTCTTGGTAGTAGGCTTGGGTGCTTGTGAAATTGCTGCCTCCCTATCGTCATCTAATGTTCTACCCTCCTTGGATACCACATATCCCAGGTACTTGACCTGTATTCTCCGTAGTTGCAATTTCTGCTTGCTTAATTTATGTCCCTGTTCTGCTGAATATTTCAATAATGCTATTGTATCTTCCCTACATTGCTGCTGGGTAGGGGCCGCAAGCAGGATATCATCCACATAAAGTAGAACTTGACTGCCCCTGGGTGGAGTAAACACCGGCATGTTGCTAGCCATCTCCTGTGCGAATATCGTTGGACTTTCACAGTATCCTGCGATAGCCGGGTATGGCTGTATCTGTTACCCTGAATGTAAATGCAAAACAATACGGACTATCTCGATGTATAGGTATTGAAAAGGAAGCATAGCTTATATATACCATGGTAGGATACTTCTGTTGCGGGTTCATAGCATTCAATATAGTGTGTGGGTCTGGCACCTTCGGTACCCTAGGTATTATTACATGATTTACAGCTTCTAAATCCTGTACCATCCGCCATTCCCCCTTTGCTTTTCTATCAGGAGATACAGGGGTATTGCATGGTGAATAGTGATTACTTTGTGGATGGGGAATTCCCTCTGTGACATTCCGGATATCTTCTGGTGTCCACGGTCTATACACTAAGGGAGTTGGGTCCTGGCCTTCCTGTCCTGCCTGAGGGTTCGGTACTTCAATTAATTGACAGAAATCCTCACTCTGTTCTAGTGACTCTCTTCTTACTTGAGTGTCCCTAGGTATTTTACGTGTTTGTGATGTGGTTTCAATAGCTTCTCTTACAATTGGTTGTTGTGATACCTCTGTTGCCACAGGATAACGTGGGAGGGACTAGCCTGCCCTCCCGCTTCATATCCTGGATGTGGTATCAGAGGTGGTGGAGGGGGGGGGGCGTCGCTACTACTGTATTATTATCTTCTTTGTGAACGTATGATGCTTTCGCTTTTTTAGTCTTCTCTTCCCTTAGGTTCACTACCTCAATCCACCTATGTGCTTGAGGGATACCCAATTGTCGCTGTTTTTTAGCCTGCACATCTTAGGGTTGACACCTTTTCAAATGCACAAAGTGGGAAATTTGTGTTAGGAACGTCGGATTTTGCAAGGCAAAACATACCCACTGCCAGTACAGAGGACAGCAATCTACGTTTTGCCCGAATAGCAACTTATTCTTGTAGCATTTGCGTTGCTTATTCTGTTTATTATCATATTTTGGTGTTTCAGATACAAAATAACTGTTTTATGCTACTATTAAAGAAGATATAGGAAATATATTTGTCCTAAGATATCAGGACATTTGCCATTTGTTCAGTTTGTTTGCAGGACACAACTGGCCAAAGAGGGACTGTCCCTCGCAAAGTGGGACAGGTGGTAACCCTAGAACATCTGCGTCACATTTTAAGTGATTCCAATGTTTCACTAACGATATTTTGTGTAATATACCATCAATGTCATATTTATTATCCCATTTTGCAGAATATCTCACATTATGTGCTCTCTGCAATTGCATATACTTCACATCACCCGTCAGACGCGGATCTCACCATCTCTTAGTGCACTAATCTCCCATGTCTTCTAAATGACTGTTACGTAACCCTTCTCTCGTACCACGTGGTATCTCCTTCCCTGTATCCACTGTAGTGTCTACAATGACTATTTACTCTACTCTGTGTTCCCCTGATCTATGTCCAAATGTAAAACTACTTGGATTGGTCTTCGACCTGCTATCACAACTGTTAACAGAAACACAATGTAGCCTGGTCCCTGATCTACAACAGAGACAAAGAGGCAAACTCTCCTTACCTGAGCCTCCCATTTATGACTGCACGTTTTCTTCTTGGGATCCAGTTTTCCGCTTTTCAGCCACAGATCAGACAGTGGACAGCCTCTTTACACACAACTATTCAGTCGGAGGTCTTTTCACTCAAGAAGAACCATTTAGGCAACTTCTCCTGCGCAGATGTCTAACCACCCATGGACTCTGACCTGTAGCTTACCAAGGGAATTCCGGATAAGAAGGACCACAATGTCAAATAAGTTGTTAAAACCAGACTGTAGAAATCAGTAGGCTTTTCTAAGTGACAGTCAATAACACAGGAAGCTCAGGTTCACAACGTTTAAGTGGGATACACCAGCAGGGATAAAACTTTACAGTCCAAGTATGAGAGTTTTGTCTGACTCTATACAGGAAGCAATTTGTTTATATAGTGTTTACAATCAGCTTTTGCCCACCTTACTGACGTGGTCAGTCACAGGGCATTTCCATCACTATGGTCCGCAATATTCTATTCATACGAGGGTGCTGAGGTAATGCTTTTAAAATGTTTTCCCATGAGAATAACACAGCCTTGCAAGGCACCTGGTCAATTACAGTGTCCTTCTGTAATTGTTGCTGTTTCAAAGACCCTGGACTGTTCCGTTACAATAGTCAGTTCATTTCTTAATACCTTCCTTTGTCTCTCTGGTAAGGAGTTGTACTCTATCTTCGATAGAGCTCACAAGGCCATCCTCCTCATTGGAAGGGAGGATGATATACATGTACATACATTTATTTTTCTGTAACCCAGAAGATAATTGATGCTGAGAGACATAAGCCTGCTGAACTGGTTACTGCCAGGGTCAGAGTTCGATCACACTGCAGCTAAGCTTCACCAATTACATGCATGATCATTTCTACTGCCATATTGTACAATACAATTCAATGCATTATATAGTATTTTGCTTCTAAACTGGCACTTCATATGTGTTTCTATATATCTTTTTCTAACAACATCCATCCGGCCATATGCATGTTGTTCCGTCCTTTACCTTGGCCGTGGGTGTTTGGCCGTCCGGCAATGCTACACTCCACATGTGATGTCCCACCTTCCCCTTCTGAGCCTGTGGCACCCTGTTAGGACATCCTGTTTGGTAGGCACATGTTCCGCTATATGTGTTTGACTTGTCTGCATAGCTAATCATCAGTGCGGTGGTTCAACATCCCGACTTGTCCACATGTGTACAGTTATGTGCACCGTGGCGTGTGCAAGCCTATAGGGTTTGGATGAGTGCATACCACATGCGGGATGTACAAATTCTGCAGACACATTCACATGCAGCCATTTGCATATCTGTACCTGAGGTGGGTTTGTGACATGTGGGGTACATATTTGCCTGCGTGGCACTGCCTAAAACAATACTTCTTACCACATTTCAGGTATGCCCATTGTGTGTAGGTGTGTAGCTGCACAAGGCTGCTAGCTGGGTTGGGTACACGGTCGTACATGGGTGGGACTTACATGCTACAATGGGGCTATTGTGTATTACATTTGCATGCATGGGTTCTGCTTCTGGATATTACGCTTAGACATACGCCGTCCTGTGTATGCGACAAACACGTTGCTGGGTGTGGTACATGTTGCTATGCACATGTTTGCCTGTGTTTAGGGTATCTTGGTTCATTCCTGTTGTTATGTCGACACGGCTACCTGGCTGTGTACTCTCACTACTGCTTGTGACCATTATGGTTGCCACCTTTCACAATGCCCATACTGGGACATCTTTTGTGGAAACATCGGATTTTGCAGGACAACACGTACCCACAGCAAGTAGAGATGACAGAACTTCACATTTTTGCCATAATATACGCTTATTCTTGTAGCATTTGGGTTCCTTATTCGGTTTCTTATGCCATGTATGTGTTTCATATACAAAATATATGTTTTATGCTACTATTACAGGTATATTGAGGGAATATTTTTTCCCGAAAATCTCAGGTCATTTGCCATTTTTCGATATTTGGCGGGACACAACTGTCAAATGAGGGACTGTCCATAGCAATGTGGGACAGTTGGGAACCCTGGTGACCATGCCCATGTCGCTACTAGGGTTGCCACCTTTTCCAATAGCCAGGGTGGGACATTTTCGGGACTCACATCAGATTCTACAGGCCGACACATGCCCACGGTCAGTACATAGCATAGAACTTAACTTGTTTGCCTAAATAAAAGCTTATTCTTGTAGCAGTTTGGTTGCTTATTCTGTTTCTTGTGACATTTAGGTATTTTAGTTACGGAAATAACTATTTTATGCGACCATTACATAAAATACGGAATATAATTATGTCCTACAATCTTAGCACATTTGCCATTTTTAATATTTTTTATCGGGACACAGCTGCCCATAGAGGGACTGCCCCTCGCAAAGTGGGACAGGTGGTAACCTTAGTCGCTACTCCTATGTCGGTACGGCACGCTGACATGCTGCGGTACACCTTCTCTGGGTATGCCCACTGACGGTGCATTGCGGGACGAACACGGTGTTATGCATATCCTTTGTTCCTTGGACGGGTACACTTAGGGCTTCGTGGGTTGTGTTTGCTTCTCCGTTTTGTTGGGACGGGTACTATGTTGCATACTCTATGTGCGTTTCATTCTGCACGGGCCCTGGCTGCTGCCATTACTATTATGGGCGGACCGTGGCAGTCAGCACTTTAGGTTGCTCATCGCCTGCCGGCTTAGCCACGCCTCCGGAGGCATCCTACTTGGGCTCGCTCACGTACACTACGCACGTGTCTGTGGTTGCGGCGCGCTCTCATTACTATGCATATGGCGCTACTACGCCGACTATTCACTGCACCGCCGGCGCAGGCCTTACACCGGCCTTACGCCGAGCTTCATGAATCCCGGGGAGAGTGTTTTCTTATATGTATATAAATGGCTGTCTTACATTTTAATGGTGTCTGATGAAGTTAACACTTGTCTAACGAAAACGCTCACATTTTATTTGTTTTTTTTGTGGATTTTTATCATTAAATACACCTTTGGTATTTCATCACCTGAGTGATTTGTGCCTGTGAAACTCTGCCTACCAGTATTTTTATTTATTTAGTTTGTTTTGCTGCTTCTGCTTTTTGAGTTTGTTCACGGCTTCTGGCAGCATGGCGTTATCTGGCACACCAACAGCTAACAAAGAGCATGAAGGAAACAACTTGGAGATTGGACAGCTTACTGCTCTTATTCTACAACTAACCCAGAGGATGGATCATCTTTATGAACATGTGGGACTGAATAGTACCACTTCTGCTCTTACACACTTGAATAAGCATGGGGAAGCAAGTTAGCATGCTACTAACTTTCATAATACACCTTTATGCCTCATTGCCTCATGTCCGATTCACAGCAAAGTGTATTGAGGCAGGAAGGCACAACGCATCTGCGCATGGCAGGAATGAGTTTTTCTGACAACAGGAGTTCTCAGAATGCTGCAGGAAGAAATCGACTAACAGAAACTCTTAACAAGGACATTCCTCAGTTGGAGGAACGGTTGCGAAATGGGGTTTCATTTAAAAGAAGCATCAAACACAATAGCCCTTCCTTTGAAGGTAAGCTGACAGATTTTGATGTTAAATTATCACAATGCAAGAAACTCCAAGTGAAAAATGCCTACCTAAGGGAATGCATTACAATTAAAGTGGTTCCCAAAGTTTTAAGGGTCTGGCGCTTTCCTACTGGTTTACAGCATGACTCTGTTTTGTACACTGAATTAGTTAACTTATTTGATAAATGTGGGCTCGACCTTTTAGAACTTTTAATTAAACATAACAACAGTGAACTGGAACTGTTATTCAAAGACCTTGCAATTCTAGACACTGCCATCCGTGAGGATCATGAGTATAGCAACATGAAATTTGAACATACAGGATTTACACTAGCATTGACCAGCACATAACAAAATTGAAAGCTGGTAAACTGAACAAACTGGACAGGGATGTTCAGGATTATGCTAATAGTATGGCCTACCCTAAACCTCCTGGTTCATACAAAAAATTTAAAGCCCCATGAGGGGAAAGTAACAAGCAATTACCACACCCTGCTGAAGTAACTGGCAATGATGAATGTAGGTTTGAAGAGACTGACGATGTGATTTTAAACTATGATGCTGAATTCCCAGAACTCAGGAGAAGTAAAAGAATTAGGAACAAAAGTCATTACAATAGGTAGCAACCACAGGGTGGCTACCAACCACGGGTTTTTCAAGGGGTCAGGCCAAGAACAGGAAATGGAGAGCTTAGCATCTCCACCAGTGCCTTCTGGTCACCATGTCAATGTTAATGACTCCTTCATTAATGTAAGCACCCCAACACCAGTGGACTCTGTTCAAAAAGCAGGTATCTATACAGTGGTTTTTAACCACCAAAAAGACTTTTCAGTACACAATTATTCTACTTTATGTATAAATGAAACTACAGCTGACTTATTGTCTAAGGGAATGTCTTTTTCACCTGGTAAGAGATTTAATGTTGTAGACACTATGTTAGATTTGAAACTTTATTTAAGAAAGTTGAATTTGACCTTACTACATGGTACTAGATCCCAAAATAATGTCAGTGAAGGCAGCATTTTTAAGATCACTTCTACCTACAACTCCCCTTTGCACCCGAAACTAGCAATGTATGAAAAAGTTTGTGAACTAGATCTGTACAATTTAAATAAGAACAAATACAAGCCAGCTCAAGCACTTCACAACATGAACCAAAGTGAACATGATTGTCTATTGGAATTGTGCAAGAACATGACGTCAGGGTTATGAAACCTGACAAAGGGGGAGGAGTTGTAATCATGGACTCTTCCACATACAGTGACAAAATGTTGGCTATGTTAAACACAGGAAATTACATGGAAGTGTCCCTTAATGAATTAAATGCAGCATATAGGAAAGTCTACAGCCAACTCACTGACATATTTCTAGAAAGAAGAATCGACCTTTCCTTACATAACTATCTTAACATCATTACCCCAAGGATACCAGTATTCTTTGGTATTCCCAAGATCCAGAAGAACCTATTAGATCCACCTATGAGGCCCTTAGTGGATGGAAGACAATCCATTACTACTGCTTGCACCCAATTTTTAGACCACGAGCTGAAGAAAACTTTGCATAATGAAAGCCAAATTTGTAAAGACTCCTGGGCTTTTATAGAACAAATGAACAAAACCAGGTATGACGCAAGTGACGTCATGGTCACTATAGATATAAAAGACCTGTACACGGTCATCCCACAAGAAATTGATCTTGAATGGGTGGGTGACCTACTGTTGTTATACAAAGTTAACCAGGAGAAAATGTATCTAATTTTGGAATTATTAGAAATTGTTTTAAGACACAACTATTTCTCCTTTAATGGCAGGTACTTTTTGCAGACCATAGGCGTGGCAATGGGTTCAGCTTGTGGTGGGGCATTCACGAATATGGTAATGGCATATCAGGAAAGAAATTATGTATTTCAGTATCAGTACTATTCTAAGGTCAAACTGTATTATAGATACCAAGATGATATCAGCTTGATATGGAATGGGTCACTGGTTGTTTTGGAAGAGTTTTTGAGATACCTTAACACCACCACTACATTCCTGCAGTTCACTTGGGTGATTAACCTGGATTATATGAATTACCTTGATGTCCACTTATACAAAGACACACATAATGAAAAGTATGCTACTAGGATGCACTGGAAAGAGACCTACTCAAACTCGTTCCTGCATTACACTAGCTCCCACCCCAAGCATCAAAAGAGGTTGGTAGTTAAAGGGCAATTAATTCGAGCAGCCCATATGATCTCCAGAGAAGAAGGTTTTCTTATTGAATGTGACAACTAAAAAACTAGGTTCTTGAGGAGGGAGTACCCAGCAGACTTGCTCAATGAGCTTATGCAGGAAGTGATAGGTAAAAGAAGAGTAGGGCATTTTAAGCCCATAGTTGGGGAAAACACAATAGACAACAGCCCCTCTGAAGTTGAAGAGGGTAGACGAGTTGGAAAACAGTTCTTTTTGTAGATCTATGGTGCTTACATTCAACTCTGACTCATACCACTTGATGTCCATTTTTTATAAGAACTGGGACATTTTAATGGACGACTTGTACATCAGGGTGCAAATAGGAGAAAGACCTATAGTTACATACAGAAGGGGCTCAAACTTAAAAGAACTTCTTAGGAAAGGTTCTAACTACACTAGAACAGGACGTGTAGGGATGTACAAATGTGAGTCTTGTAACTGGTGCCACAAGGTGAAATCAGGCAGCAAATGTACAGTGAATGGTATAGAGCATTATATAAAAGGTAAATATAACTGTCACTCCAAGGCAGTGGTCTACATGGCTACATGTGACCAATGCCTAGCATTTTATGTAGGCAAAACAGAAAGGAAATTTAACGCCAGAATTTATGAACACAACTATGCCATAAGAAAGAATAATATTAATAATGTTTTAGCGAGGCATATTCAGGACAATACTGGCCACAATTTCACATTTAAGGCAATAGACCATGTAGACATCAGTGACAAAAAGCATTGGGGACTTCAGTTAGAGTTAAAGGAGTTAAGGTGGCAAATCTTACTACAGGCAGATAGATGGCCAGGGATAAATGACAGGACATCCATCTCTCCTGTATTGAAATTAAAAGCCATAGAAAGGAACAAAATATCTCAAAACATTTGTTAAGCACAAGCACTTTTGTATGTATTTGGCTTTGGTAAACATTTTGGCATTATGTGAATATTTAACATGAGATTTTAAAAATTACTTTGGTTTTAGTTTTATCCTATTTAGAATCATTCATGACACAAGTATGAGACTAATAATTTATCTTTTAATTACAAGTTTTAGTTGTATTTAAGATGCAACAGTTTCAACTGCAACACAGTCGTCAAGAAGTTAACTAATGTTCTGTCTCAGTGTTGCTTAGCTAGCTGCCTCTTTTTGCTTACCCAATCAGAGTGTTTTCTTATATGTATATAAATGGCTGTCTTACATTTTAATGGTGTCTGATGAAGTTAACACTTGTCTAACGAAAGCGCTCACATTTTATTTGTTTTTTTTTTTGTGGATTTTTATCATTAAATACACCTTTGGTTTATCATCACATGAGTGATTTGTGCCTGTGAAACTCTGCCTGCCAGTATTTTTATTTATTTAGTTTGTTTTGCTGCTTCTGCTTTTTTGAGTTTGTTCACGGCTTCTGGCAGCATGGCGTTATCTGGCACACCAACAGCTAACAAAGAGCATGAAGGAAACAACTTGGAGATTGGACAGCTTACTGCTCTTATTCTACAACTAACCCAGAGGATGGATCATCTGCATGAACATGTGGGACTGAATAGTACCACTTCTGCTCTTACACACTTGAATAAGCATGGGGAAGCAAGTTAGCATGCTACTAACTTTCATAATACACCTTTATGTCTCATTGCCTCATGTCCGATTCACAGCAAAGTGTATTGAGGCAGGAAGGCACAACGCATCTGCGCATGGCAGGAATGAGTTTTTCTGACAACAGGAGTTCTCAGAATGCTGCAGGAAGAAATCGACTAACAGAAACTCTTAACAAGGACATTCCTCAGTTGGAGGAGCGGTTGCGAAATGGGGTTTAATTTAACAGAAGCATCAAACACAATAGCCCTTCCTTTGAAGGTAAGCTGACAGATTTTGATGTTTTGCAAGAAACCCACTCACACAAATCCTTGCTTATTTGTTATTGCATATAAATTAGCCACTTATTGTCATTATGAAGCAGAACTTAGGGATAGGGGCAGAAATTTATTTTAACATTTGTTAACCTGGAAAGTCTGACTTGGAACAAAGCCAATTTTCACCAGAGGCTCATAGGTTCATAGGTTCATAGGTTCATACTAGGCTATCTGCCCGAGGGCATTTACAAGCCTAGCCCATAGTTTTGTGGCTTACGCCATCCCTTTAGTATGGGGAACTATACCCATTATTTTGCTGTGCCTCTGTCGAGCAGTGACACTGAGGTAATCCCTGGGGTATATCTGCGATCTCCCATCCATTGGTCAAGATTTCTCTTGAACAAGGCCAGCGAGGTGCTCTGCCTCACATATACCGGGATTTTATTCCACAGCATAGGGAGTCTTTGGGTGATGAATCTATCCCTCCAGCACGTCCTATTAATAGCCGTGTCGAGGTTTAAGTCTCTCGCCCTTGTGGCTCTGATGGATCTAGATTTTTTGAGGTGAAGCATATTCATCAAATCTGGGTTTGACATGGCCTTGTATGTTAGGCAAAGGTCACCTCTGAGCAAGCGTGGCGACTGAATAGAGCTGGAGTTCTTTCAGTCGGGCAGCATAGGACAGATGTTTGAGACCCTTTATCCTTTTGGTGAGGAACTTTTGTGGCCTCTCCAGCTGCTGCAAGTGTCGGGTCAGATACATTCCGAATGGGGCATTGTACTCAATCATTGGTCTGATGAGTGATGAGTATAGGGAGACTATGACCTGCCTTGATCTAGATGAGAATCCCTTCATGATAAGGTGGGCAATGTAGAAGGTCTTCCTAACTACTTTAGCTACATGGGTGTCGAATGACAGACTACTATCAACCTGGGTCCCCAGGTCCCTGATAACTTCTTCTGTGCTCTGGGGCCTGGGGAGAAACACTCTAGATGCATGTCTTTGAACGCAGGAGGAAACTGGACCACCCACATGAATGCAGGGAGGACATGCAGACTCCACACACAAGGCACTCCAGCTGAGAATCGAACCAGAGCACCTCTTGCTGTGAGGCAGCAATGCTACTACTGCACCACTGCATTGTCTAATGTTTAATTAAAGGCTAAAGAAGAAATCAAAGATTTGTGTAAGTAGGGAAAATTCTGGGCCTTTAGCATATTCAATAAACGTATGATACAAGCCAGTGCATTTTTCATGAAAGTTGTGCAAGAAGACTGGCAATGAAGCTTTCGGCGTAGACATCCTCTGCTGGTGAGATGAGCTTCAGCCTTAGAGCAGATAACAGGATATTTCAGAGGAGCATTTCATCGAGAAGCTATACAGCCTAAGGAGATATTCAGTAGTATGAATGGTGCAGTTTGGCAGTCTGATCCTCTCAGCACCAAGGGGTGGCAGAAGTAGTTCCATGGGGGGACAGAAGCCTACAGTCTCTCCAGCTCTTCCTTTGCAGGTATTGTGTAGATACTAACAGAAGTATTTATATAGTAGTTATGTTTTCTTCCTTTTTACCCTGCCCCTCCATTTAAACATAACTCTCCTTTAGTTTTTTTGCTCCCTTATGTATTTGTAAAACATTTTACCTTTCTTCATGGCTAAACTGTCAATACCTTTCTTTTGTTTAGGCTTTTGATTTTTGCTACCTTTGCTGTATTGTTTGTTAGGTTTCCTAAATGTTATGTCTTGACTAACCTGTGATGCTACCTCATTTTAAGCAGCAGTGATATTGTTATTTGCCTTGATATGCTTGTTTCCCACATACATTTATTGCTTTTTGACAATAGTTTTACCTACTTTCATTGCTTTTCTCTACTGTTTTCAGATATGCATGGGATCATAGAGAACTAGACTAACTGGCCTTGTGGGCCATTTTAAGCCTAGCCAATTACCCCATGTGAGAATCAAACCCTGCACCTTGTGTTTGTAAGGTAAACACCTTAACCATTATGCCAACCTCCCACCATAAAGACACCCCTGCCAGGTATTGAACCCAGGACCCTCTGAACTACAGTCAGAACAACACACCACTAGGCCAGCTCAGCTCTTGATATGCTTATATGAGATTTCCTGAAGCACTGTCCCATTTTTATCAAAGACTGCACCCTAAAGTCTAGAACCCACAATTTGACTAGTTTAACTCAGTTGTTATGTTGATATTGAATTATGCTGTCTGTTCTAAAATGGCTGCCACTTTGAAATCTGAGACCCTTGCCTCATTTAAAAGCACCAAGTCCAAATTCTGCTTTCTTCAGATTAAGTTCTGCTGCTACTTCTCTGAGGCCTGCATCTTAGAAGGCATCATCAATTGGTGGTTATAATGGGAAACACTGGGCCCCAAATATGTGAGGTGACAGCATGTTCTGTTGCTGAACAGCTTCAAGAGATGTAAGCTGCTGGTGATAAGTGGTCTATTTTAAACTGTGTTTTTATCAAGTCAGTTTATTGCTTCTCTCTGCAGTTATGTGTTATGTGAGGATTCAGGATGTACTGATGCTCAGCAACTTGAAGAAATGTAAGCTGCAGCTGAGCTGTTGAGAAGTGGTTTATGAGCTGTTGAGAAGTGGTATATCTTAAATTGTGTTTTCATCAGTTCAGATGATATATTATTGAAATATAGGGCTGACATGCAAGGAGCTGACATTCATTCAACATATGACATGTTGCTGCAGTCATTATATATTTCAAACCACATTATTGTTTAAATGTTAACACACACACACATCCCTAGATCCAGCACTAGGCGACCTAGGTAGTTGACTAGAGTCCACTCGCTTCAGGGACCCACTGGCTGAGGGCCTGACACAACATTTATTTTAAACAAATTTAAAAAAAATTGCTTTTCTTTATTAAATATTAAGGACACAGACTGTGTGCATCTTTAGTAGTGTCTGTACATGAGTCATGCTAAACACACACTCATGCATATTTAAATGTTGGGACTTCCTGCTTTCGGGTGGGATTTTCATGCACGGAGAACTGTTGAACAAACTGTTCCTTCAGTAGGGAAGAATTGCCAAATGAAAGATGAGCACACGGATATGGTTCCTAGATGGCTGAGATGTCAAGCTGTGTGTGTGTGTGTGTATAAAATGCCCCCAGTTAGGGATGGCATGTTGGTTAATTTTTTCAGGTTCAAACCCAGTACCTTGATTACAGGAGACAAGAGGATGAAACCTCTACACTACCAACTAGGTTGTCATCAGAGGGTGTACTTTGAAGGAATTCTGAGTTTAGTGCATTTTCAAGGATTTCTGTGTTTCAAGGGAAGAAAAGTTGACTGTTGCTCATGCTAAGTTTGTTTTCAATGTATAACTGTTTTGTTTAGCAAATGGCCACCATCAATGTTTACGCCATAAAATTTGAAAGCAGAGGTAGTAGCACAACAGGTAGTGTACTTATCTTTGGTGCAGAAGGCTTTGCATCCTACTTCCACAACATGTTGATGGAATGCTGATATTGTGGTGCCTTTTAAGGGGGGGGGGTAGGGGTGCTGCACTCCTGAGTGTGTCCTGCTTTGGACAAGATGCCTAGTAACTATAAGCCTTTTGTCAGTTTGACAGCCAGTTCCTACTGCAATATTACCAGGCTATTTTTTTTTTGTAATGTAATATGTGCAATTTATTTTTTAAGGGCAACAGGCACTGAATTTGTACAAGGAACACTAAAATACAAAGTTGTTTGGCAGCAGCAACCTCTTCATAAGTTACAGATCTCTTTAATGTGGAATTATTCAGATGACTTTTACTTCTGCAGAGATTGTGTATACTGACTGATATCGGTGGATTGTAATAATAGAAGTCTGAGTGGACTTTTATGATTGAAATGTTATGCTCTGAAATCAGTAGTTTTGTCCTTATTGGTTTGTACGTTTTGATTCATTGCTTACTAGAAAAATGTTCAAAACTTCAAGTTTAAAACACACACTAACAACTGGTGCTCTATTACAGAAGGAATAAAACTTAAGGATCAGGAAAGTGCATCAAGGAAAACATGTATGTACACATGGTTCTAAAACGGTGTGCAAGGGGCCTATGGTATGAAAACAGCCCAAGGGTAAACTTTATTTGTCACTGGCCAGGTGCGTTTTCTTTGAATGTGGGTTTCAAGGGCAGATACATATTGATGGTGGGTTTCAAGGGCACACACTAAGGTCTCTCAACAGCAGGTACAAATATGACTCAGTCATTGTCCACGCTGGTGTAAACGACCTGAGACGTACCTCCTTGGACTACATGAAAAGAGACATTGAGGAGCTCTCTGATTATGTAGCCCAGGCAGGTATGACCCTGACCTTGAGCAGTATCCTACCTTCACCAAGAATGATGCCACAATACAGAGATAAGATGATCAGCTTTAACAATTGGCTTAAACTCTGGTGTCATTCAAAGGGGATCCAATGTCTGTCTGCCTGGGATGACATGCTGGACAAGCCACGCTGCTGAGGGACGGCTTGCACCTGTCACCCTGGGATTCCGGATATTGGCAAAGGCTCTTGCCACCCCATAGTGCCTTTTTAGGCAAGGCTCAAATTCTAAACCTACCACCCTAGAACACAAAAAGGAAAAAACTAAGGGTAATGCTGCTCAATGCCAGAAGTCTAAATCTCAAAATGCACGCTCGAGGCCCTTCTCAGTATGGAGAACATCGATGTCTGTGCAGTGACAGAAACCTGGTTCAAGGCTCCTGAGAGCACCCCAGCACTATCAGGTTTTACCTCTTATCATGCGTTCGGCCCCGAAATCCGGACAATACCAAGAAAGGAGGGGGTATCCATATTCATCAAGGACACCCACACCTCAAGACTGGTGGCAACGCGATGCATCGGAGACCATCCAGGTGCAATTAACCATAGGCAAGACTGCTCTGCAAATTGTAGCATGTTACAGGCCACCCTCACAAACTCAGGAACCTCACATGGCCTTCCTGAAAACACTAGAGGGATAAATGTATCACCAAACACCATCATACTAGGTGACTTCAATTACCCTAATATAGACTGGGAACACTACTCAAGCCCAAACACCCTAGCCCAAAAGTTCCTGGAATTCATAAACTCAAATGCCATGGAACAACTAGTCACCATCCCACAAGAGGAGAAAACATACTTGATCTCATCATCACGAACATGGGAACACAATGTTCAACACGGAAGTATACCCCTCACTGGTGAGATCAGATCACAAACTAATCTCGCTGGAGGTCCTCATCCCACCCCACCTGAAATAAAAAGACCACAGTAAAGAACTTCTCGAAGCCGACTTCACACTTCTAAAGACTAGTGTGGTCTCCTTTAAGGCCCCGAGCGGAAAACAGTACTCAAGCCGCTGAATCACTTACAAATGCCTTCTACCAGCACCTGCAGGACTGCATGGATAAGGCAATCCCAAGCAAAACAAAGACTCTTTGTACCAAAGGCAAGCGTCCAGTCTGGTGGACCCCAGCCATAAACAAACTCTACAACAAAAGGAGGAAGCTACTACAAGATAGAGCAAAATCCTTAAAAGGTAAGACACCCTTGATCACTATAAGTAAAAAACTAAGAGCTCTCATAAAATCATCCAAAGCAAATTTTGAGAGAAAAATAGCTAAAGACTCAAAAGACAATCATAAGGCCTTCTTTAGCTATGTTAGAAACCTGGGAGGAAACTCCCAGATATGCTCAGAACTAGTTCAAAATGATGTGAAGATTACTGATCCTACAGACATTGCCAACATACTGACAGGTTCAGTGCAAACCCCCCCCCCCTCAAAAGGAGAGATATCTATACCAAGCAATTGCAGCCCCCCAAACATCTCCAACGCCCAAGTGAGAACTGCTCTCTCCAAAGCAAAAAACACAGCATCCATGGGACCTGATGGTGTCCCCGGCTGTGTGCTCCACGAACTCAACGAGGAATTAAACCCACAGCTAGGACAGCTGTTTAATCATAGTCTTACCTCTGGATACGTACCCAGGGAGTGGCGCACTGCAACTGTGGTCCCACTTCACAAAGGCGGTGCCTCCACCGACCCTGGAAATTACCGGCCCATTAGCTTGACAAGCCTTATCTGCAAAGCCATGGAGAGGATCATAATGGACCTCATAAATAAAGACATAGGGAATTTGTTGACTTTGGATCCATCCCAGTTTGGCTTTGTCAAAGGCAGATCATGCCTTCTAAACTTGGTTGACTTTTTCGAAACAGTCACCAAAGCCATTGATGAGGGAAAGGCAGTCCATACAGCCTACCTCGATCTGGCAAAGGCCTTCGATACAATACCCCACTCGGGTATCATTGAAAAAATCATCAGCTTAAATGTTAACCCATACATCACAAGATGGGTTGCAAACTGGCTGAATGACAGAACCCACAGGGTCAGAGTTGCTGGCGCCATGTCAGACTCAAAGCCTGTCACAAGTGGTGTACCACAGGGCTCAGTCCTGGGCCCACTCTTGTTTGGCATCTACTTTTCCGAAGTACAAGCAAACACAGGAGGGTTATGGCTGACAAAGTTTGCAGATGACTGCAAACTGGCGCCATAGTAGAAAACACATCTGACACAGATATCCTTCAGAAGGGTCTCACAGAAACGGATAACTGGTGCCAGAGCCATGGCCTAAAGTTAAATGCCAAAAAATGCATAGTCATACCCTTCGGGAAAAACAAGGTTACTCCTAGCTACCAAATAGGTGGCAATCCACTGAGCACAGAAGAAGTTATCAGGGACCTGGGGACCCAGGTTGATAGTAGTCTGTCATTCGACACCCATGTAGCTAAAGTAGTTAGGAAGACCTTCTACATTGCCCACCTTATCATGAAGGGATTCTCATCTAGATCAAGGGAGGTCATAGTCTCCCTATACTCATCACTCATCAGACCAATGATTGAGTACAATGCCCCATTCGGAATGTATCTGACCCGACACTTGCAGCAGCTGGAGAGGCCACAAACGTTCCTCACCAAAAGGATAAAGGGTCTCAAACATCTGTCCTATGCTGCCCGACTGAAAGAACTCCAGCTCTATTCAGTCACCTGCTCAGAGGTGACCTTTGCCTAACATACAAGGCCATGTCAAACCCAGATTTAATGAATATGCTGCACCTCAAAAATCTAGATCCATCAGAGCCACAAGGGAGACTTAAACCTCGACACGCTTTTTTGAAATTTAAAAAAAGAGCACACTGCAGCACGTATACATTATATGTAATATTAAGGCTAAAAAACAGCAATTAGTTATTTTAGATTCAATATGCATACCCACAACTTCAGATCAATATTAATAGTCTGATGAAGTCTCATTTACACAAATAAGTATGTTTTGGAGAGACAAAGGCATCAACTTTATTGTGTGTTTTTAACTAAACTTTTGGATTTATACTTCGGCATCTTCAGTGTCTTCTGAGCTTTGTTCCTGTATTAGCCATTTTTGTGGAGAATATTAACTGATGCCTGAAAAAAGAATAGCACCATCTTAAATGCATGAGAGCCCTTCCTTAGTGTAGACATAGTTAGTATTTATGGTTTGCTATGAAATCAACACTGACAAAATCTAAGAAGCTATGAAAGCTACTGCTGTAGTCATTTGAATATTGGTATCTCTCTGTTCCTTAGCATAGCAGTGCTTATCAACCTGGGTCTTTATAGTAAATTGTGGTTATCAGATTGGGTCTTTGCAGCAAATGCTGGTTTACTGTTGCACATTTCCCTTAGAGAATGCAAAGAATTCTCAGAAAAATGTTCAGCATGGTACTTTGGAGACCACTTTGCTACAGAATCAGCAACCAAGACTGTAAACTGATATGATAACAATATTCTATGAGAAACATTATATTTTGTGTAGATCTGATAGATAATTATATCACCGGAGAATAAGGTCATGGCAAACACTACCAAAAACTGTAGCAAACTGAAGAAAATGTAGGATAAATGCATGCTTGGTATAAAAACTTTCTGTATAAGACCTACACTAACAAGACACTCACACAAATCCTTGCTTATTTGTTATTGGATATAAATTAGCCACTTATTGTGATTATGAAGCAGAACTTAGGGATAGGGGCAGAAATTTATTTTAACATTTGTTAACCTGGAAAGTCTGACTTGGAACAAAGCCAATTTTCACCAGAGGCTCATAGGTTCATAGGTTCATAGGTTCATACTAGGCTATCTGCCCGAGGGCATTTACAAGCCTAGCCCATAGTTTTGTGGCTTACGCCATCCCTTTAGTATGGGGAACTATACCCATTATTTTGCTGTGCCTCTGTCGAGCAGTGACACTGAGGTAATCCCTGGGGTATATCTGCGATCTCCCATCCATTGGTCAAGATTTCTCTTGAACAAGGCCAGCGAGGTGCTCTGCCTCACATATACCGGGATTTTATTCCACAGCATAGGGAGTCTTTGGGTGATGAATCTACCCTCCAGCACGTCCTATTAATAGCCGTGTCGAGGTTTAAGTCTCTCGCCCTTGTGGCTCTGATGGATCTAGATTTTTGAGGTGAAGCATATTCATCAAATCTGGGTTTGACATGGCCTTGTATGTTAGGCAAAGGTCACCTCTGAGCAAGCGGTGGCGACTGAATAGAGCTGGAGTTCTTTCAGTCGGGCAGCATAGGACAGATGTTTGAGACCCTTTATCCTTTTGGTGAGGAACTTTTGTGGCCTCTCCAGCTGCTGCAAGTGTCGGGTCAGATACATTCCGAATGGGGCATTGTACTCAATCATTGGTCTGATGAGTGATGAGTATAGGGAGACTATGACCTCCCTTGATCTAGATGAGAATCCCTTCATGATAAGGTGGGCAATGTAGAAGGTCTTCCTAACTACTTTAGCTACATGGGTGTCGAATGACAGACTACTATCAACCTGGGTCCCCAGGTCCCTGATAACTTCTTCTGTGCTCTGGGGCCTGGGGAGAAACACTCTAGATGCATGTCTTTGAACGCAGGAGGAAACTGGACCACCCACATGAATGCAGGGAGGACATGCAGACTCCACACACAAGGCACTCCAGCTGAGAATCGAACCAGAGCACCTCTTGCTGTGAGGCAGCAATGCTACTACTGCACCACTGCATTGTCTAATGTTTAATTAAAGGCTAAAGAAGAAATCAAAGATTTGTGTAAGTAGGGAAAATTCTGGGCCTTTAGCATATTCAATAAACGTATGATACAAGCCAGTGCATTTTTCATGAAAGTTGTGCAAGGAGACTGGCAATGAAGCTTTCGGCGTAGACATCCTCTGCTGGTGAGATGAGCTTCAGCCTTAGAGCAGATAACAGGATATTTCAGAGGAGCATTTCATCGAGAAGCTATACAGCCTAAGGAGATATTCAGTAGTATGAATGGTGCAGTTTGGCAGTCTGATCCTCTCGGCACCAAGGGATGGCAGAAGTAGTTCCATGGGGGGACAGAAGCCTGCAGTCTCTCCAGCTCTTCCTTTGCAGGTATTGTGTAGATACTAACAGAAGTATTTATATAGTAGTTATGTTTTCTTCCTTTTTACCCTGCCCCTCCATTTAAACATAACTCTCCTTTAGTTTTTTTGCTCCCTTATGTATTTGTAAAACATTTTACCTTTCTTCATGGCTGAACTGTCAATTCCTTTCTTTTGTTTAGGCTTTTGATTTTTGCTACCTTTGCTGTATTGTTTGTTGTACTTCTAGGTTTCCTAAATGTTATGTCTTGACTAACCTGTAATGCTACCTCATTTTAAGCAGCAGTGATATTGTTATTTGCCTTGATTTGCTTGTTTCCCACATACATTTATTGCTTTTTGACAATAGTTTTACCTACTTTCATTGCTTTTCTCTACTGTTTTCAGATATGCATAGGATCATAGAGAACTAGACTAACTGGTCTTGTGGGCCATTTTAAGCCTAGCCAATTACCCCATGTGAGAATCAAACCCTGCATGTTGTGTTTGTAAGGTAAACACCTTAACCATTATGCCAACCTCCCACCATAAAGACACCCCTGCCAGGTATTGAACCCAGGACCCTCTGAACTACAGTCAGAACAACACACCACTAGGCCAGCTCAGCTCTTGATATGCTTACATGAGATTTCCTGAAGCACTGTCTCATTTTTATCAAAGACTGCACCCTAAAGTCTAGAACCCACAATTTGACTAGTTTAACCCAGTTGTTATGTTGATATTGAATTATACTGTTTGTTCTAAAATGGCTGCCACTTTGAAATCTGAGACCCTTGCCTCATTTAAAAGCACTAAGTCCAAATTCTGATTTCTTCAGATTAAGTTCTGCTGCTACTTCTCTGAGGCCTGCATCTTAGAAGGCATCATCAATTTTTGGTTATAATGGGAAACACTGGGCCCCAAATATGTGAGGTGACAGCATGTTCTGTTGCTGAACAGCTTCAAGAGATGTAAGCTGCTGGTGATAAGTGGTCTATTTTAAACTGTGTTTTTATCAAGTCAGTTTATTGCTTCTCTCTGCAGTTATGTGTTGTGTGAGGATTCAGGATGTACTGATGCTCAGCAACTTGAAGAAATGTAAGCCGCAGCTGAGCTGTTGAGAAGTGGTTTATGAGCTGTTGAGAAGTGGTATATCTTAAATTGTGTTTTCATCAGTTCAGATGATATATTATTGAAATATAGGGCTGACATGCAAGGAGCTGACATTCATTCAACATATGACATGTTGCTGCAGTCATTATATATTTCAAACCACATTATTGTTTAAATGTTAACACACACACACATCCCTAGATCCAGCACTAGGCGACCTAGGTAGTTGACTAGAGTCCACTCGCTTCAGGGACCCACTGGCTGAGGGCCTGACACAACATTTATTTTAAACAAATTTAAAAAATTGCTTTTCTTTATTAAATATTAAGGACACAGACTGTGTGCATCTTTAGTAGTGTCTGTACATGAGTCATGCTAAACACACACTCATGCATATTTAAATGTTGGGACTTCCTGCTTTCGGGTGGGATTTTCATGCACGGAGAACTGTTGAACAAACTGTTCCTTCAGTAGGGAAGAATTGCCAAATGAAAGATGAGCACACGGATATGGTTCCTAGATGGCTGAGATGTCAAGCTGTGTGTGTGTGTGTGTATAAAATGCCCCCAGTTAGGGATGGCATGTTGGTTAATTTTTTCAGGTTCAAACCCAGTACCTTGATTACAGGAGACAAGAGGATGAAACCTCTACACTACCAACTAGGTTGTCATCAGAGGGTGTACTTTGAAGGAATTCTGAGTTTAGTGCATTTTCAAGGATTTCTGTGTTTCAAGGGAAGAAAAGTTGACTGTTGCTCATGCTAAGTTTGTTTTCAATGTATAACTGTTTTGTTTAGCAAATGGCCACCATCAATGTTTACGCCATAAAATTTGAAAGCAGAGGTAGTAGCACAACAGGTAGTGTACTTATCTTTGGTGCAGAAGGCTTTGCATCCTACTTCCACAACATGTTGATGGAATGCTGATATTGTGGTGCCTTTTAAGGGGGGGGGTAGGGGTGCTGCACTCCTGAGTGTGTCCTGCTTTGGACAAGATGCCTAGTAACTATAAGCCTTTTGTCAGTTTGACAGCCATTTCCTACTGCAATATTACCAGCCTATTTTTTTTTGTAATGTAATATGTGCAATTTATTTTTTAACGGCAACAGGCACTGAATTTGTACAAGGAACACTAAAATACAAAGTTGTTTGGCAGCAGCAACCTCTTCATAAGTTATAGATCTCTTTAATGTGGAATTATTCAGATGACTTTTACTTCTGCAGAGATTGTGTATATTGACTGATATTGGTGGATTGTAATAATAGAAGTCTGAGTGGACTTTTATGATTGAAATGTTATGCTCTGAAATCAGTAGTTTTGTCCTTATTGGTTTGTACTTTTGATTCATTGCTTACTAGAAAAATGTTCAAAACTTCAAGTTTAAAACACACACTAACAACTGGTGCTCTATTACAGAAGGAATAACACTTAAGGATCAGGAAAGTGCATCAAGGAAAACATGTATGTACACATGGTTCTAAAACGGTGTGCAAGGGGCCTATGGTATGAAAACAGCCCAAGGGTAAACTTTATTTGTCACTGGCCAGGTGCGTTTTCTTTGAATGTGGGTTTCAAGGGCAGATACATATTGATGGTGGGTTTCAAGGGCACACACTAAGGTCTCTCAACAGCAGGTACAAATATGACTCAGTCATTGTCCACGCTGGTGTAAACGACCTGAGACGTACCTCCTTGGACTACATGAAAAGAGACATTGAGGAGCTCTCTGATTATGTAGCCCAGGCAGGTATGACCCTGACCTTGAGCAGTATCCTACCTTCACCAAGAATGATGCCACAATACAGAGATAAGATGATCAGCTTTAACAATTGGCTTAAACTCTGGTGTCATTCAAAGGGGATCCAATGTCTGTCTGCCTGGGATGACATGCTGGACAAGCCACGCTGCTCGCAAGGGACGGCTTGCACCTGTCACCCTGGGATTCCGGATATTGGCAAAGGCTCTTGCCACCCCATAGTGCCTTTTTAGGCAAGGCTCAAATTCTAAACCTACCACCCTAGAACACAAAAAGGAAAAAAACTAAGGGTAATGCTGCTCAATGCCAGAAGTCTAAATCTCAAAATGCACGCTCGAGGCCCTTCTCAGTATGGAGAACATCGATGTCTGTGCAGTGACAGAAACCTGGTTCAAGGCTCCTGAGAGCACCCCAGCACTATCAGGTTTTACCTCTTATCATGCGTTCCGGCGCCGAAATCCGGACAATACCAAGAAAGGAGGGGGGGTATCCATATTCATCAAGGACACCCACACCTCAAGACTGTTGGCAACGACGATGCATCGGAGACCATCCAGGTGCAATTAACCATAGGCAAGACTGCTCTGCAAATTGTAGCATGTTACAGGCCACCCTCACAAACTCAGGAACCTCACATGGCCTTCCTGAAAACACTAGAGGGGATAAATGTATCACCAAACACCATCATACTAGGTGACTTCAATTACCCTAATATAGACTGGGAACACTACTCAAGCCCAAACACCCTAGCCCAAAAGTTCCTGGAATTCATAAACTCAAATGCCATGGAACAACTAGTCACCATCCCCACAAGAGGAGAAAACATACTTGATCTCATCATCACGAACATGGGAACACAATGTTCAACACCGGAAGTATACCCCTCACTGGTGAGATCAGATCACAAACTAATCTCGCTGGAGGTCCTCATCCCACCCCACCTGAAATAAAAAGACCACAGTAAAGAACTTCTCGAAGCCGACTTCACACTTCTAAAGACTAGTGTGGTCTCCTTTAAGGCCCCGAGCCGGAAAACAGTACTCAAGCCGCTGAATCACTTACAAATGCCTTCTACCAGCACCTGCAGGACTGCATGGATAAGGCAATCCCAAGCAAAACAAAGACTCTTTGTACCAAAGGCAAGCGTCCAGTCTGGTGGACCCCAGCCATAAACAAACTCTACAACAAAAGGAGGAAGCTACTACAAGATAGAGCAAAATCCTTAAAAGGTAAGACACCCTTGATCACTATAAGTAAAAAACTAAGAGCTCTCATAAAATCATCCAAAGCAAATTTTGAGAGAAAAATAGCTAAAGACTCAAAAGACAATCATAAGGCCTTCTTTAGCTATGTTAGAAACCTGGGAGGAAACTCCCAGATATGCTCAGAACTAGTTCAAAATGATGTGAAGATTACTGATCCTACAGACATTGCCAACATACTGACAGGTTCAGTGCAAACTCCCCCCCCCCTCAAAAGGAGAGATATCTATACCAAGCGATTGCAGCCCCCCAAACATCTCCAACGCCCAAGTGAGAACTGCTCTCTCCAAAGCAAAAACACAGCATCCATGGGACCTGATGGTGTCCCCGGCTGTGTGCTCCACTTTAACTCAACGAGGAATTAAACCCACAGCTAGGACAGCTGTTTAATCATAGTCTTACCTCTGGATACGCACCCAGGAGTGGCGCACTGCAACTGTGGTCCCACTTCACAAAGGCGGTGCCTCCACCGACCCTGGAAATTACCGCCCATTAGCTTGACAAGCCTTATCTGCAAAGCCATGGAGAGGATCATAATGGACCTCATAAATAAAGACATAGGGAATTTGTTGACTTTGGATCCATCCCAGTTTGGCTTTGTCAAAGGCAGATCATGCCTTCTAAACTTGGTTGACTTTTTGAAACAGTCACCAAAGCCATTGATGAGGGAAAGGCAGTCCATACAGCCTACCTCGATCTGGCAAAGGCCTTCGATACAATACCCCACTCGGGTATCATTGAAAAACTCATCAGCTTAAATGTTAACCCATACATCACAAGATGGGTTGCAAACTGGCTGAATGACAGAACCCACAGGGTCAGAGTTGCTGGCGCCATGTCAGACTCAAAGCCTGTCACAAGTGGTGTACCACAGGGCTCAGTCCTGGGCCCACTCTTGTTTGGCATCTACTTTTCCAAGTACAAGCAAACACAGGAGGGTTATGGCTGACAAAGTTTGCAGATGACTGCAAACTGGGCGCCATAGTAGAAAACACATCTGACACAGATATCCTTCAGAAGGGTCTCACAGAAACGGATAACTGGTGCCAGAGCCATGGCCTAAAGTTAAATGCCAAAAATGCATAGTCATACCCTTCGGGAAAAACAAGGTTACTCCTAGCTACCAAATAGGTGGCAATCCACTGAGCACAGAAGAAGTTATCAGGGACCTGGGGACCCAGGTTGATAGTAGTCTGTCATTCGACACCCATGTAGCTAAAGTAGTTAGGAAGACCTTCTACATTGCCCACCTTATCATGAAGGGATTCTCATCTAGATCAAGGGAGGTCATAGTCTCCCTATACTCATCACTCATCAGACCAATGATTGAGTACAATGCCCCATTCGGAATGTATCTGACCCGACACTTGCAGCAGCTGGAGAGGCCACAAACGTTCCTCACCAAAAGGATAAAGGGTCTCAAACATCTGTCCTATGCTGCCCGACTGAAAGAACTCCAGCTCTATTCAGTCGCCACCGCTTGCTCAGAGGTGACCTTTGCCTAACATACAAGGCCATGTCAAACCCAGATTTAATGAATATGCTGCACCTCAAAAAATCTAGATCCATCAGAGCCACAAGGGCGGGAGACTTAAACCTCGACACGGCTATTAATAGGACGTGCTGGAGGGATAGATTCATCACCCAAAGACTCCCTATGCTGTGGAATAAAATCCCGGTATATGTGAGGCAGAGCACCTCGCTGGCCTTGTTCAAGAGAAATCTTGACCAATGGATGGGAGATCGTAGATATACCCCAGGGATTACCTCAGTGTCACTACTCGACAGAGGCACAGCAAAATAATGGGTATAGTTCCCCATACTAAAGGGGTGGCGTAAGCCACAAAACTATGGGCTAGGCTTGTAAATGCCCTCGGGCAGATAGCCTAGTATGAACCTATGAACCTATGAACCTATAAGATAAGTTAACTGCTCACGCTTTGTCTATTTGCATTGTGAGACTGCATTGCTTTGCAAATGGCTATCAGTGTTTATACAATAAAATTTGAAATAAAAGTTTTAAATTAAATCTAGATATTATATTCATAGAAGTAAAGAGGAAAATAGTAGCACAATATCAGGTTTGAACAGTGTTTATGGTAACTGGGGAGAAACCGCCAAGTAATGGGACATTGGAATGGCGGGAGCTATGCTGCTTGGGGGTGCTCATCCATTACCCTGCCTAAGACCCCATTTGACCATAATCTGGCTATGCACGCATAGACACACACACACACACACACACACACACACACACACACACACACACACACACACACACACAGACACACACATGAAATTTTAGTGATAGCTATATTTTAAACTTGCCAAACTATTACACAGCTAGATTGTGATAGATAACTTGGGCCCCAAACTAGTCAATTTTACATTAAGAGATTTAAAAGTCTACCCTCTTGTGGAAGTAAATGGCTGAATTTAAATATCTGAGCTAGGAGTTGCTGGTGGTAAGTTTATTGTGTGCTTATTTGATGGGTCTGAGGGCAAACTTAGTTTAAAAGTTGCTTTTTTTCAGCTTTTATATAAGCCTTGCTTTTGTAAAAGTCTTGGCTTACTTAATCAGAGCTGCTCAGAGTTTGGTGACGATGGTAGATAATTTGAGGAATTCTGCTTTCATCTTAAGCCATTCTTGGCAAGAAAATGATTTTAAGTATTATTTTGCACTTTTACTTCTTCTTTTTACTACATTATTGAAGATTCCTGTACTAAAAACTGCAGTGGTGGTGCTGCGGTAACATTTTCGCCTCATAGCAAGACGTTGTCCTGTTCGATTCTCAGCTTGAGCGTCTTCTGTGTGGAGGCATATGTGAATGGGGCATGCCTTCATTGAAGGTTGTGCATCAGGGCTGGTAACCCGTTACGTAAAAATCCACTACCAATCATTAGCAGACCGGAGTTCCGCTGTGGCGACCCCTAACCGGGAAAAGCCGAAAGACACAAACAATTGAAGATTCCTGTACTATTTATTATTTTTCCTGCACTTGCTTAGAGTCTGAGTTGCATTTTTCCACAGCTGTAAGGACTGCTGTTCTGCAGTTGTATTGTTTTAAATGCATTGTATCTGTTGTTGCCAGTGTTTTTAGGCATTTAGTTTGTGGTTCCCTAATGTCAGCCACGGTGGTTCAGTGGTTACTGTTGTCACTTCACAGCAAGAAGTTCTCTGGTTTATTTCTCGGCTGGAGCACCTTCTGTGAGGAGTCGGCATGTCCTCCCTATGGTTGAGTGACTTTTAAAGATATGCAGTAGGTGCATGGAGGTTGGGCACTGGGCTGGCAGCTTGATACCATAAAAACTCCACTGCCAAGTGTGGAGTCAGCCATGGTGATGCAGCGGTTAGTTTTGTTACCTCACAGCAAGAGGTTCTCTGGTTCAGTTCTTGCCTTCTGTGCAGAGTCTGCATGTCCTCTCTGTGGTCGAGTGAGGCTTAAAGACATGCAGGTAGATGCATGTGTGTGTGTGCCTGTGCTTTCTGTGATGGTTGGGTGCCAGGCTCGCAAATCGGCATCGTAAAAACTCCACTGCCAGTCAATCTGCGGACCGGTGATCCGCTGTGGCGACCCCTAATGGGAGAAGCCGAAAGACATTGGTAGTTTGTGGTTGTCTAACACTTCAGGTCCAAACTGGTCAATTTTACATTAAGACATTTAGAGTCTGCAGTTGTGTGGCAAGAGAGAGCTGATTTCACCTATCTGAACTGGGAATGGCTGGTGGAAAGCTTATTGTGTGCTTATTTGACTGGCTTAAAAAATTCTCCTTTTCAGCTTGCATATAAACCTAAAACAATGAGAAAAAGTCAGAAAAATGGTGTAACTGTGTCTCTCAACCAAAGCAACAGATCCAACAATAAAAGTCAGAGAGAGACACTAACAAGGCTAAAACCAAGGCAATACTTGAACAATAAAGTACTGCCTCGTGCAGTAGTAGTTAGTGGTTCACTATATTGTCACAAGCAGCTAGATGTTTTATGTTTTCCCTATAAGAAGTATCTCTGAAATTTTCTACAGTCCGCACTGCACAAGCAGCAACTGGTTTGTGTGCTGAGCAACATCGCTGCAGAGGTTAGCTATATATTACACTACTTAAAACAGCCAAACCTACTTTGGCTGCAATTGCCCCATTATACTCCATTGTAAAACACATATTAAGGACAGCAACTTATAGGATAGGCACTTTCCTATTTCTGCATTTGTCTTGGTGGACATAGGCAACTTCAGGAAATGTAGCAATTGTCCCATCTTTACTGACAACCACTTAATTCAAGAACAGAAGGATACAGTTTATGAGAGATGTTACACAATGTCACTAGAGGCAAGACTCACATGCAACCACAAAAAAAAATCAAACAAGTTGTCAGTGACACGTATAATACTCACCACACTAAGGACCAGACACATAGATTTACATATACGGAGGTGTTCCTGTGTAACTTACCCAAATCTCAATGGCCTCCTAGGTGCTATTTTCAGCAACTCTGTGTGCACACAACCAAGACAACCCCCACCAAAATGTATAAAATTACTCCACATAACATCTCAACCACTGAGCTCGTAAGGCGTAACACCATACACCCCAATATTTTGGTCACAGAAGACCCCATTGTGAGACACACTGATGTCCCTCTCACCAGGCTAAATAAGGAGAACGTCACAGTTAGTTGCTTGTCAGGGTCCAAGATTCACCAGATTATGCAAGAACTCACGTCACTAAACAACAAGTACCAGTATGATTCAGTCATAGTCCATGTGGTCATAAATGACCTAAGATATACCCTTTTGGACTATATGAAGAGAGACATGAGTGATCTCTCAGAATACACATTACAGGCTGGTATGAGCATAGCAGTGATCAGCATTCTATATTCTCCAAGTATGATTTCACAGTACAAACAGAAAAGGATTCATTTTAATAGCTGGCTTAGCTCCTAGTGTCACTCCAAGGAGGCCCAATGTTTGTCAGCCTGGGAGAACACGACTGACAGGCCATGCTGCTTTGCCAGTGGTCTGCACCTATTACCAGTATGATTTGGGTATTGGCCAAATCGTTATCCACCTCTATAGTGCTTTTTTTAGGCATTGCCAAACAAATAAGTGTTCCAGCATTGCAATATGCACTCAATATAAGCTAAAGGTATTACTGCTCAGTTCTAGGAGTCTCAACAAAAAAAAAAACACAACACTCCCTGGAAGCACAACTCACCCTGGAGAATGCTGATGTCTGTGTAGTTACTGAAGTATTGTTTAAAGCCACAGAAAGCATCCTGATAGTGCAAGGTTATAATGCCTTCCATACATTCAGACCACCCACTGCACATGAAAGGACAAAATATTGAGGTGCATCAATTTACATAAAAGGTAAGCACAGCTCAAGACTGGTCAAACAATATGACATGCTTAAGCATCTCCATGTCCAGCTAACTATAGGTAAAATCTCTTACCATATCCTTGCTATCTACAGATCCCTTACCATGACCTAGGAAAACCATACCTCATATCTGAACTGTCGCTTTTGTGTTAGGACATGAATAAATGAGTCTTTGTGGGTACCATTCAAGCAGCCTTATTTTATACAAACACATGCCTCTAGCGGCTTACTGACTATAACTTAAATAACTTATATACAAATTAACAACTGCGATCATGCATGCCCACTCTCTGGTTGTTTCTACAAAATGGCACTAGGGATTGCACGTGTCTGGAATTTATACGTGCACATATAGCCTCGCATACTTCTTAAAGATATAGCACACACACATTACACTCTTATCTACATACTCCCTCTTTAAGAATAGATCATGCAATTTGTGTTGAGATTTTTTGACATGCAGAAATCACAGGTAATCCATAGACATGCATTACACAATATTAAATACACATGTATATACAGTGAATATAAAAAGTATACAAACCCCTTTTAAAATGCAAGATTTTTGTGATATAAAAAAATGAGACCACACTAAATCATTTCAAAACTTTTCCCACCTTTAATTTGATCTATAACCTGTACAATTCAATTGAAAAACAAACAAGTCTGTTAGGGGGAAAAATGTAAAAAATAAAAAACAAGCTGGTTTTATGTGCCCCCACCCTTAAACTAATACTTTGTTGAAGCACCTTTTTATTTAATTACAGCATCAAGTCTTATCGGGTACACACCTGCCATTAATTAAAAGAGACTCTGATTAACCCCAAATAAAGTTCAGCTGTCCTAGTAGGATTTTGCTGACATTTACTCAGTTGCCTGCTACAGCAAAAGCCATGGTACGCAGATAGCTTACAAAGCATCAGCGGAATCTCATTGTTGAAAGGTATCAGTCAGGAGAAGGGTAAAAAAACATTTCAGTGAAGACAGTCATCAGTGAAAATATGGTACAACAGTGACATTGCAAAGAACCGAATGTCCCTCCAAAATTGATGAAAAGACAAGATGAAAACTGGTCAGGGAGGCTGTCAAGAGACCTACCACAACACTGAAGCAGCTTCAGGAATTTCCTGCAATTACTGGTTGTGTACTACATGTTACAACAATGTCCCCTATTCTCCATATGTCTGTAGTATGGGGTAGGGTTGCAAGACAGAAGCCTTTTCTTACAAAGAAAAAAATATCCAGGCCCGGCTAAAATTTGCAAAACAATACATCACGTCTCCCAAAATCATATGGCAAAATGTGTTATGGTCTGATGAGATCAAGGCTGTATTTTTGTGGCAACAATTCCAAAAGTTATGTTTGGTGCAAAAACATCACTTTGCATCATCAAAAGAACACCATCCCCATGGTAAAGCATGGTGGTGGCAGTATCATGCTTTGGGATTGCTTTTCTTCAGCTGGAACTGGAGCTTTAGTCAAGGTGGAGGGAATTATGAACAGTTCCAAATACCAGTCACTTTTGACCCAAAACCTTCAGGCGTTTGCTAGAAAGGTGAAGATGAAGAGGAATTTCTCCTTTCAACATGACAATTACACCAAGCATACACCCAAATCAATAAAAGAATGGCTTCACCAGAAGAAAATTAAAGTTTTGGAATGGTCCAGCCAGAGCCCAGACCTAAATCCAGTAGAAAATCTGTAGGATGACCTGAAGAGGGCTGTGCACAAGAGATGCCCTAGCACTTTTGCAAGAAAGAGTGGGCAAATATTGTCAAGTCAATATGTGCCATGCTGATAGACTCTTACCCAAGAAGACTGAATGCTGTAGTGAAATCAAAAGGTACTTCAACAAAGTATTAGTGTCAAAGGAAAAATATACTTTAAAAATGATCAAAACACGGTAGGTTCAGGTTAAGGCACTTTAATCTTGCAGCAAGGAGACAAAAATGTGCTATTACAGAGTTTGTCTAACTAGAAACAGGAAATACTTTCATTTTTATACACTTTCTAATAAGACATTGCCTACCAAGCTGACGTAGCAAGTTACAAATCTTTTCATCATCACTTGTTGACTACCAGTCTCATGAATTTCTGCTGATTTATCAATTTTTGTGAGAAACTTCCTAAGGAAAACAACGTGGCCTTGGTTACCACCGGTTAGATACATGTTATGTTACCATTCAAGGTACCATGGCTAATTCAAGCACAAAGCTAGCAGTTCATTTCTCTAATAATCCTTTGTCTACATTATCTCTAAGGTTCTGCAGCTGTACATGTTCTCATACTTCGAACAGAGCTGATTGTTTAGAATCATTACATTTACCGAATATAGCATTGTTCATTCATTTGTTCCTGACCTAGCAGATAAGCACCTGCTTCTCAAGTACATTTCCAAAAGGCATAAACATGAATATTGCTGTGCTAGCAATTACTAGGTCAGAGGAAATCTTGCAAGTTTCAGAAAGCACACTGCAGTTTCAAAAAGCATCTTTTTCAGTTTTCATATGAAACTCAACTTATATATAAAACAGTGCATATAAAATAGAATGAAAAACATGTTAACTCTTTTAACTACTAATTAGCATTAAGCATACACACATTAATACATATTTTTCTAACATTTCCCCCCTGTTAATACTTTTTAATTCTATTTTCAAAAAGAATAAACAGTTTTCTTCTTTTCTTAACCTCTTCCAATCAGGATTTGCAGTTAAGAAAGTCATTCAGTTTAAACTTTATGAAAGTGTTTCACATTCTAGCAGCTCTTCAAATTCAGTACTCTGATACATAGTCTCAGAAACTGATATGTCTATAAATTCTTTGATTAATTTCTTCATGCAGGGGATTCCACAACAAACACAAACTCCTATTAGGAGTAATTCCACCCCAATGGCAATCAAAATGTTCATTAGGATGGAACCCCACCCCCCAAACAAATTCTGGAAAAAGTCCATCAGAGGGTTTGGGCCTGGTTTGGTCATGGCCAACACTTGCTGAATTACCTCAAGATGGTCATTAATCTCATGCTGATGATCTGGAATAAACGCACAGCATTCTTCTTTGATTAAAGCACACATCCCACCCCTCGCCGCTAGGGTGAAGTCAAGAGCCATTCGGTTCTGGAGCACTACAGTTCTCATTGCATTCAGTTCATCAGTTATCAGTTCAAGAGCAGAAAAAGTTGCATTACTCATTACTTTGAGAAGTTTAGATAATTTTTGCAGCTCTTAAATCGATTTAACTGCGCCATATGCAGGTAATATGCCTGCCCACGATATGACAGCATCACTCACGTCCATGTGTGTAAGTTTGGTTCCGGCACTATGATGGTCTTTCCAGCCCGCCTCGATCTGTCCCACTGGATTCTCAGGTTTTTTAACAGTCTTTTTGGTTACATCTCGGGTATTTCGAATATTTCCCTGAGGCAAGACTGTAGTGTGTCATATGGCCGGGACCAGGTATCCCAAAAAACAACTGCCGGACCAATTCTCAGGTAACCATTTATATGCTTTTTTACCACACACAAAATAACAGTCCTCTACTTTAGTGGTTACTTTGTTACGAAATGACTGCCCTGCATGAAACATTTTCCTATCTATCACAGATAACTGTTTAAAAAACTACAGGATTACGTTGTACCTGATCAAGAGTCTTATGCATAGATTTAAGAAATGAGTTATAATCTGTACTACAAGATCCACCTAAATCATTTGCTTTTGTATAACATTTATATTGTACGGTCACATTACACTTGCTCCAACCCACTTGTATGGTATAATTTTTGTAAAAACATACAATTCCCTTTTGTGTCACAGGCAAATACAGTGCTACCTTATCATATGCTTTAATAGCTACTGTGTCAAAAACCAGATTTTTCCAGGTCTCATTGATCCCTTGGGGGATAGCAGTCATTAATAACCCCCTGTATGCTGTTGGTATGGCCGTGCAGACCCAGCAGTTCAAAACATTAAAAGTCTCAGCATACACATGTGTAATCGCCTGATAAGTGTTAACGTTAGGATGCCAGTCTATGTTTGGCCCATCACGTTTAATCAGTTCAACTTTTGTAGCAGGAAAAAGGAAAGGCCACAACAAAAAGAACAATGTAATTAGCATAGCTATCAAAATGATCATGCAAGTTTTCTGAGGTTGCTCAATGTCTCTATTCACTCTATACCTGGCCATTTTGTTCTCGTTGTACAGCAGTAACAAAGTTTTTGTCCAGTTCAAAGTTCTTAACCAATTTACAGTGTGTCAAATGAATCCAGGATGCTCGCTCCACGATCTTGACTGCAGTTGGTGTCGACAGTAGTACTTGGTACGGCCCTTCCCACTTCGGAGAACTCCAGTTCTTTTTCTTCACAATCTTCACCCAGACCCAGGTGCCTGGGGCTACTGCTACTTCCGATTTTGGTTGCTCTTTATCTGAAACAGAATTTAACTGCAAAAGTTTGTTATTCAAAAATCGCCTCATATACCCTGCAAGTGAACTGTCAGCCTCCTGCTCTGCAGACATGAGAGGTTTCCACTGAGGTGTATAATATGCCCTCCCAAACAAAATTTCAAAAGGAGTTAATCCCTTTGCATTTGGAACAGTTTTCATGCTCAACAGTGCTAGAGGTAAACAGTGCACCCAGTTCTTTTGTGTCTCACTATTCAATTTCCTAAGCTTATTCTACAACACGCCATTGTGCCTCTCTACCAATCCTGCAGGATTGGGGGTGATACGCACAGTGGTTTTTCAATGATATCCCGAAATAGCGACTAAGTTGTTGTATTGTTTGGTTTACAAAATGTGTACCATTGTCACTATAAATCTTTTCCGGTATGCCAAATCTGGGTATAATTTCTTTAACAAGGACCTTTGCAACAGTAGCTGCATCTGGATTTTTAGTTGGAAAAGCTTCCTCCCATTTGGAAAACATATCTATAATGACAAGACAGTACTTTTTATTTTCACATTTGTTCAATTCTATAAAATCCATACAAATAGTATGAAATGGATACGGTGGTGTAGGGAAACTCCCTTGCTTAGGCTTCAATGCCCCTTGTGCATGATGCTTGTTACAAACATGGCATGCTGCGCAAACATTTTTTGTATAATTAGTAAATCCATACGTCGCAAACACTCGATTCACTAACTGTACCATCCCCCCTGTTGAGACATGGCTCTGCCCATGGCTCAACAAAGCTGCATATCTAAACAAGTTAGATGGTAGAATTGGTTTCTTTTCCTTGGAGATGTACAGTCCCTTCTCAAGCATTGCTCCTCGTTTTATCTACTTTTGTTTTTCTACATTTGCAGTAAGTGTCTGCATTGTTTTTAACATTTCTAAATCTAAAATCTCAGAGGGTTGTAATTCCTCACTCAAAAGAAAAACTTCTGAAGCTGAAGCTGCCTGTTTTGCAGCTGTATCAGCCCTCGCATTACCTTTTGAAATTCTGTCCTGTTGCTTAGTATGAGCTATGCATTTGCAAATAGCTACTTTCGAGGTAACTGAATAGAGTCTAATAAATCTAAAATAAATTGCGCATGACTAATTGGTTTACCAGTAGATGTTATCATTCCTCTATTTTTCCACTGCTGCGCAAAAACATGTACAGTAGAAAAAGCATACTGGCTGTCAGTAAAAATATTCACTTTCTTACCTTCTGCTAAGGTACATGCCCTTGTCAAGGCAATCAATTCTGCTGCTTGTGCAGATAAGTTGTGTGGTAAAGACTTTGCTTCTAAAATCTCGGTATCAGAAACTACTGCATACCCCACTAGATTCTGTCCTGTAGGACCCCTCCTGCATGAGCCGTCCACATAGTATGTCACCTCGGCATCATCCAAGGGAACATCTGTAAGGTCTTGTCTAGGTAGTGTCTTTTGCTCAATCTCCTGCAGGCAGCAGTGAGGTTTGCCATCTGCAGGGGTTGGGAGCAAGGTTGACGGATTCAAAGTTGTGCATCGTTCAATTGTCATATGAGGTTGGCTCAACAGTATAGTCATATAGGAAAGATGTCTAGCAGGCGAAAGATATGCTACTTTTTCTTGCAGTAAAATGATTGCGACTGCATGAGGCACTCTCAATGTGAGAGGGTGGAACAATACTACTGAGGCTGAAGCCTGCACTGCCATTGCAGCTGCAACTACTGCTTGTACACAGTGGGGCAAGGATCGCGCCACTGGGTCTAGCTGTGATGAATAGTAAGCTATGGGGTGTTGTCTGTCCCCATGCTGCTGTGTCAACACTGATGTCATATAACCTTGCTTACAGTCTACAGTTTGAAAAAATCGCTTATGATAGTTTGGTAATCCTAAAACTAAGGAAGATGCTATCAGTTGTTTTAGCCTGCAGAAAGCTGCTTCTGCTTCTGGTGTCCACTGTAATAAATCCTGTGCTGCCATCGGCTTTTTGAATATCAAATTAGTCAGCGGAGCAGATTCCAAAGCATAATTCGGTATCCAACTCCGACAAAAGTTAGTAGTTCCCAGGAAGGACATCATTTCCTTCTTGGTAGTTGGTCTAGGTGCTTGTAATATTGCTGTTTTTCTGTTTTCATCTAAAATTCTGCCTTCTTTGGATATTACATATCCCAGGTATTTAACTTGTTTTCTCCAAAGTTGCAGTTTGTTTTTGTTTACCTTGTGTCCTTGAGTAGCTAAAAATCATAATAATGCTATGGTATCCTCTCTGCACTCTTGATGGGTGGGGGCTGCCAGCAGAATGTCATCTACATAAAGTAAAATCTGACTACCTTTCGGTGGGATAAATCCTGCCAGGTTACTTGCCATTTCTTGTGCAAATATCATTGGACTTTCACAATATCCTTGTGGTAATCTTGTATATGTATACCGTTTCCCCTGAAATGTAAATACAAACCAATGTTGGCTGTCAAGGTGTATAGGTATCGAGAAAAATGCATTGCTAATATCTACACAGAAAAATACTTCTGCTGAGGTTTCAAATCATTCAATAAGGTGTGTGGATCTGGCACCGTTGGTGCCCTGGGTATAACTGCATCATTTACAGCCTGCAAATCTTGTACCATACGCCATTCCCCATTTGCTTTCCTAACAGGAACTAAGGGTCTATTACATGGTGAATCGAGGGATTCTATTAAGACTCCTTCCTTAAGTAAGGCTGCTATTATAGGTTTGATCCCTATCTCTGCATCCTTTCTCAAGAGATACTGTCTTTTCTGAGGTCTAAATGCTGATTTTGGCGTAATAGTAACTGGTCCTGCTGTACGAATAAGTCCTACATCTGATTTCCCTGTTGACCAGAGAGTCTCTGGTATGTCTCGTAAGGCCTTTTCCTCTTCTTCCAGTAAGAGTAATACTCAGCTATCCTCACTGGTCTGTGAGTGCACAGCTGGGTGTGTCTGTGTTATCCAATTCAATTTCTGCTTCTGTACTCCTTGTTCAGAGAGTTCTAACTGTCTGTTTTTCCCACCTCGTGACTTTTTCTCCTAAGTCTGCCCACTTCAAATTTCTATTTTTAGTTAAGCTCACATGTGGCAATCGATTAGATTTGTAAAGTGCTAAAAATTCCTGGGGCAATGAACAGCTTATTACACTGTTTCCTTCTGTGTCCCAGTACAAATTTCGTAATACTAGTCTGTTCGCATGGTTTTGAAACAACTCTTGCTCATATTCTTTATCAGGTCCTGGTCTATTACAGTAATATAGAGTACAATGCAACAAATGCTGTTTGTCAGTGTCAAGGGAGGGGGATTTACTGATGGCTACGTTCATCAGTTCTTCGGTTACTGCCCCTGGACCAGTCGTAACCAAGTCCTGGCTGTACCAATAATATGTCTCACCCTCCGGTCGCACTACAAAAGTATCCATCTGTCGCTGTGCTTCCATACCCTGCATGGTTGGGACTACGGCTATGCCAAATACCTGCATTAAGTCTCTGCCCAAGAGATTTACTGGGCATTTTGCAGAAACAACAATTTTGCTTTTCTGGGTCATTCCTGAAATGGGGTCAGTTATTGCTATATCATGGGAGAGTGGCTTCTGATACAGCTGTCCATTAGCTGCTTTTACTAGTATGTAATCTGATGATTCTGAATCTTCCGGTAATTTGGAAGGATGTATCAGGGTCCGTGAAGCCCCTGAGTCACACAAAAATTTTACTTCCCTCCCTTCTACCAGAAGCGTAACTTCCGGTTTTGTGTCTGCTAAGTAATAATGCTAAATCCAAAATTTCATTTTCTTCATCATCTACGAATTCATGTACATCCTCTACCCCTTCTGTCACATCCTCTACCCTTGCTACCACACTCGCATTTGTCTTTTCTTGTTTGTTCTCATCCAGTGATTCCTGACTATCATATAGTCATTCCTAACCCTCCTTATCTTCTGTAGTTACCTTTTTATTTAGCCTGCAATCCCTTGCCAAATGTCCTTTTTTCCCGCATTTAAAACATTCACCCCTTTTCTTTCTTTCTTCAAAATCTTCTGATCGTTTATCAGATTGTTTGTTTCCCTGGGCATTTTTCTTACCCTTTTTCCTGGTTTGTACTACAAAGACTTCTGACCCATCTTCTACTCCAAATACTTGAGCTTTCTTTTTCTTTTTGCTATTAAAATGCCTTTCGGCATGCCTTGCATATTCAAGTAATGACTGTAATCTACCTGTACGATGATCTACCATGTGCTTTGTAATAAAGCTGCTAATGGGAGTAATACTACCTTTTAAGAATGCGTTCTTTAGCTGCTGCTCATATGGGGAATCATGTGTTTGATCTTCAGGTATCTGCATTCCGCAATGGTTATTAAAACATTCTAATAATCTAGCATAATATCTATCAACCGTTTCACCTTCTTGTTGTATGCACTGATTAATGCAACTCCAATCAGCCCTAGGCTTCCATTTTTCAGAGATTCGGTCTGTCAGATCTTTTACTCTGTTATCCAATTCTGAATTTCTATGTGGGAGTGGTCTGAGCTCTGCGTCACGGGGATTCCAGTTGCCACTGATCATGTGCCAATCTGGACCTACAATTTGTCTAACTACTTTTTCTACTTCTTCTCCATTCAAATGGTAACTTAATCTCATACCCTGTAAGTCTTTTTCTAAAATTAACCTTCGGATGGGGAATTCCCTCTGTGGCTTTCCGGATATCTTCCAGTGTCCACGGTCTATAAACTAAGAGAGTCAGATCCTGTCCTGCCTGTCCTGCCTGTGGATTCAGTACTTCTATGAGTGGACATATCTCTTCCTCACTCATAGCTTGTGGATTTTTATTCATTTCATATAATTCAGTTTCCCCTCTCCAGTTACGTGTTCGAGACCTAGTCTCGATAGGATCCCTGACAAACGGTTGTGATTTTGCAGGAACAGCTGGGTATAGCGGAGGTGGATCAGCTTGTCCACTCGCTTCATATTCTGGTAAGGGAAGCGGAGGGGGTGGAGGAGGGTCCGTTGCTATTACCAAGTTATTATCCTCTTTGTCTAAGAACATTGCTTTTGAATTTTTAATCTTTTGTTCCCTGCGATTTGCTTCCTCAAGCCACCTATGTGCCTGAGGGACTCCTAATTGCTGTTGCTTTTTTAACTGACCTTACGCATCTGTTTTAAGTTGTCTGATGAGTTTAACAAGTGCAGGTTTATCTAAATTGCCAGCAAATTTGTATTTATCAACCCATTTCGTATAGTACTTAATATTATCGGCACGCTGTAATTGCATATATTTCGCGTCTTCGGTTAGTGGCGGGTCTCGGGAATTTTTCGTGCACTGATTTCCCATGTTGCCTTAGCTAAGCTGTAAATTGTTACGTAACCCTTCTTATCACATGGTACCACAGTTCTACACTTTTTCACAGTTTATCTAGAATAACTGTCTACCTATTCTGTTTCCCTGATCTATGACAAGACAGTAACCTTTTTGTCCCTGATCTGCACATGCAAATCCTCCTAACAAAAAACAGTTCTGCAACTAGTCCCTGATCTAAAACAGAAAAAGGTAAATTCCTCCTTACCTGACCCTCCGTGAATTGATCCACCGGATCGTTGACTCGTCCTCCAATCCCAGATCAGAAACAGTGGCTTGCCTCTTTCGAACAACAATTCAGTCGGAGGTCTTTCAAAACAGAAGAGCCGATTTGACCTCTTCTCCGTATGGGTACATGCCACCGGGGCCCAATTCTGACCTAGGCCTAGAGCGAGAGGTACTTTCCGGTCCGAAGGACCAAACTGTCAAAGGAAAAATATACTTTAAAAATGATCAAAACACGGTAGGTTCAGGTTAAGGCACTTTAATCTTGCAGCAAGGAGACAAAAACGTGCTATTACAGAGTTTGTCTAACTAGAAACAGGAAATACTTTCATTTTTATACACTTTCTAATAAGACATTACCTACCAAGCAGACGTAGCAAGTTACAAATCTTTTCATCATCACTTGTTGACTACCAGTCTCATGAATTTCTGCTGATTTATCAATTTTTGTGAGAAATTTCCTAAGGAAAACAACGTGGCCTTGGTTACCACCGGTTAGATACATGTTATGTTACCATTCAAGGTACTATGGCTAATTCAAGCACAAAGCTAGCAGTTCATTTCTCTAATAATCCTTTGTCTACATTATCTCTAAGGTTCTGCATCTGTACATGTTCTCATACTTCGAACAGAGCTGATTGTTTAGAATCATTACATTTACAGAATATAGCATTGTTCATTCATTCATTCCTGACCTAGCAGATAAGCACCTGCTTCTCAAGTACATTTCCAAAAGGCATAAACATGAATATTGCTGTGCTAGCAATTACTAGGTCAGAGGGCATCTTACAAGTTTCAGAAAGCACACTGCAGTTTCAAAAAGCATCTTTTTCAGTTTTCATATGAAACTCAACTTATATATAAAACAGTGCACATAAAATAGAATGAAAAACGTGTTAACTCTTTTAACTACTAATTAGCATTAAGCATACACACATTAGTACATATTTTTCTAACAATTAGTTTAAGGGTGTGCTCTCCTATGCAACCAGCTTATTGTACGTTTTTTATTTTTTATATTTTTTCTCCTAACAGATTTATTTCTTTTTGAAATGAATTGTACCGGTTCTAGGTCACATTAAAGGTGGGAAAAGTTTTGAAATGATTTATTGTGGTCTCATTTTTTTATATCACAAAAACCTGGCATTTTAACAGGGGTGTGCACACTTTTTATATGCACTGCACAATCAAGTCCACATTGCTACGTATTTCACACTAGATGTAGAAACGCATCCATATCATGAGACATCAAATTGGGAATTAGATTTAGCAACTGAGACAGTTTCTTCAAAATGGTTGACTTGTGGAATATTTGAATCACTTTCTGGAACAGAATCAAACTTTTGAACATATTCTGGTTTGGAAACAGTGTCTGACTCATTCTTTGATTTAGAGTCTACATCGCAGATACAATGTCATGACTGCAATGATGATGATTCTGGTACATGAAGAAGATGTCTGCGATACCTCCTATACTTCACACTTCCGGAATCTACCAAGTAGGATCTCAGCACAGATGCCTGTAATCTGTCCTATTCGATCAAAAGCTTTTGTCATCTGGATTCATACAGTCTCTCTTTCCCTCAACGGACGAAGTAATCTGCTCAATCTCTTGTAACTAGATTTGTGGATATTATGCTACTTCAACAATTTAGCTTTGATGGTTTTATTGTTCTTAGGTTTAGGCTGCAACAAACTTGAACAAATAGGTAGCGTAGTTCTAGTAGTCTTTGAGCAAGTGAGCCAAGAAAATCATCACGGGGGTATGTATCTGAGATTAAACAAATTCAAGAATACATTGGTATCGTCACGCTTTGAGTTTTCAAGTAATTGCTTTGCACTCTGCACTGCATGTTCAGCTAGACCATTGGACTGAGGATATTCAGGACTACTAGAGACATGTACAAAGTCCCATTCTTTGGCAAATTTCTGAAACAGCTGACTAGTGAATTGAGTACCATTGTCAGAAAAAGTTTGTGTGGACTACCATGAACTGAGAAATGACATTTCAACTTAGTAATAACAACAGCTGACGTTAAGTTCGGTAGTAAATGAATGTCAAACCAATTCAAATAAGAGTCTATCAAAACTAAGTAGTGTTCATGGTTTCATTCAAAAATATCAGTTGCTATAGTAGACCAAGGTAGTTCAGGAGTTGGAATTAGCTGAAGTGGTTCTCTTTGCAAATGCAGTCTAGTACTATTGCATACTGAACATGAAGAAAGTACTCTATTAATGTCTTTTGATAATGAAGGCCAAAATATTAATTCTCTTGCTCTTCTCCTAGTGGATGTGGATCCTGGGTGACCATGATGCAAAATGTGAATATAGGGCAGGATTCACGAAGGCTTACACAGAGTTTAAGAGTAGTGTAAGCCTCCGTGTAAGCCTCCCGATCCAGGAACAGCCCAAACCTCCGTGTAAGAGACTAGCTAAAACGTCTCTTACACGGACTAGGCGTGGAAATGCTCAATACCTCATTTGCAGCTCAAAGATATGCAAATGAGGTATTTGAGCAATCCAGGAAGCCCAAACCAGTCTGGGTAACGGACGTTTTAGCTGCAAAAATGTACTCAGCTGACAACTGAGTACATTTCTGCAAAATTTACAACGGAGCTATGTCAGCTCCAAATAAAGGTTGCATATGTGTCATCTAGCATGCCGATGGCCAAATATGTGGCCATTGGCATTAAAAAGTGATGCAAAATTATTTAAAATAACATTTTTTTTGGGGGGGGGGTTTGATGTTTAACTGCAGCGCACACCCGTGCAAACGGGGTGCGCTGCCTAAAAGTGAAAACCGAAGCTTATAAGCTCACAATTGTGGGTTTTATGTATTACATGGAATGACAATGCAGGGACCAGCAGACCAAAAACAATATGGCCACCGTGTAGTGGTTGCCAAGGGGGGGGAAGCTCAGTGTAAGAGATGTAACTAAACATTACTAGGCAATCCTATGTAAATGAGGGTTACAATACTGAATCACACTGCCACATAGCTAATGAGCACTTTTCGAGTAGTGTAAGAGTTACAGAAGGGGGAGGAATAGAGTAAGAGGTAGGTGACATCACGGGGGGGAATGATAGAAATAAATGTATCACATTGGAGAGCAGTGTAACATGACAGATGACAGACAGACATCAGGGAGAGAGGTGTGTCTCAACAGAACACTAGGAAAGTCAAGAAATAGAGGGTGTACACTATCCCTACACTCAAACTTTCTTGATATACGTGCATGCGCACGTGTGCGCGCGTGTAAGGCAGGCTCACCATGTGGGAGCGTGTTGCAAACCATTTAAAACAGTTTGCACAGGCGTGCACATGTGTAAGGCAATGTAAACATCAGGAAGCCTGTTGCCTGATGTATAAGGCTGTGTGCGCGCGTTTTACCATGAATCAGCCAAGTCCAAACCGTCTAAGCCACTGTGAGTGTGCTTATGCTGGTGTGCACATTGCTCCCCCTGAGGAAACAGATAGGAAAAAGGAAACAACCAGAGTACAAGGAAGCTGTCAGAGAATACTGCTGGAGTTAATTGGTGATAACAATTGGAAGCAGGCAATTACACAGGCAGACTAGAAGCCCAACCCAGCACTTAAAACACTTCAAACAGCAGTGCAGGGTGTTTCTCTCAAGAGATACTGCAAGAAAGGAGTAAACTATCAGAATTGAAAACTGAAAAAGCTGAACTCAGAGCAGAAATGCTAGGGGCTGCCATAGCTGTTATAATCAGGCATAGGCGAATTGCTGAGGGTGGTGACAATGCAGATGCTGACAGACAACCCAGAGTGAGGAGAAGGAGAAGAGTATACAGGCCCAGGGTCACCTACCATGGGTTACATGAGCTGGAGATAGTAGAGCGCTACAAAGTGGACAGAGACCTTCTGCAGCAAATTGTTGAGCTGTGCAGGCCACTTCTCACACACAGAACCAACAGAGGGGAACCCATCCCACTGTGGAAACCAAGGTATGTGTTGGCCTAAGAATACTAGCAACAGGTACCTTCCAGAGACCAACTAGTGATATGATGGGGATATCACAGGCATCAGCCTCCAGGGTACTGCACCAGTTCCTGGATGCCATGTCAGCACATGTCAGTGATCTTGTATATTTCCCTAATGCCCGTGAGGTTGTGGCCAGCAATATGCGTCTCTTCCAGCAAATAGCGGGATACCCTGAGGTACTGGGTGCAATAGACTGCACGCACATACGCATCAAAGCACCAGCCAGTGAGTGGGGTAGAGCCTATATTAACCACAAGGGATTCCCCTCCATCAACTGCCAGGTCGTGTGTGATGCCCAGGGCATAATAATGAATGTGTGTGCTGGCTGCCCTGGGAGCTACCACGATTCCCACATCTGGCATCTGACGCAGCTGTACCAATCATTTGCCAGTGGGGACTTCCCACACGGACACCTAGTGGGGGATGCAGGTTATGCACTTGAGCCGTGGCTGATGACACCCATCAGAAATGCACACACACCTGAACAGGAACGCCATAATGAGGCACACGCACAAACACGTAATGTCATAGAGCGTGTGTTTGGGTTGCTCAAGTCACGGTTCCGGTGTTTGGACATATCTGGTGGAGCCTTGCATTACACACCAACTACATGTACCCAAATGATCATGATATGTGCTATGCTACATAATATGATCCTGCGGAAACAGCTGCAGCAGGACCAGCATAGGGCTGGGCCAAACATACCCCCACCATTGCCAAGGCCACCACAGGCAGAGGGTGACTCGGAGGAGGAACAACCTGACCTTGCCCCAGTAGGCAGAAGGAAGCGTGCCCAGTATGCCCTGGCCTTGGCAAAGAGGCAACGCATAGCACATACACTGGCTCAGTAGGAACACTGGGACTGATACCCCCTCCGACTCACTCATATAGTAACAGGGACGCCTAACATGACACAACCTGCTTCCAAACATGTACAGGGAGTGTAGTATGTGCATCCGACAGAGGCAGCCCTGCAGCACCACTGGGAGACATGAATGCCATGTGTTAAGTAATGTAACACCATGTACCATATGCACACCTGAGGACCCTGACTAACATCCACCCTCACCAATCATGAACCACAAAAACACAAACCCACCTTCATAGGTACCACAAGGGATAGGAACCTAGATATAATGCTACCCAATGCCAGAAGTATAAACAGCAAGATGCGTGCAGTGTAAACGCACACAGTATAGAGAATGTAGATATCAGTGCTGTAATAGAAAACTGGGTCAAAGCCCACATCAGCACCCTAACACTACCAGGTCACACCTCATACAGTGATGTACAGCTGCAAAACATGGAACAAGCTACAAAACGAGGGTGACTAGCAATAAATGTCATGGATAACCACACCCCCATGTTGGTACCACAACAAGAAGCAGCATGGATTAGCCATGGTCAAATACCAATGGCTAAAACTGCCTACCACTATATAGCTTGTTGCAGACCACTGTCCTGATAGCAGGAACTGCACCAGGCCTATGTTGGAATACATGAAGATATCAAGCCCCCCAAACCACATTATATTGCTTGACTGAAAATACCTACACATACACCATAGTTTCATAGTTTACTACTAGGCTATCTGCCCTAGTGCATTTATAAGCCTAGCCATAGTGATGTGGCTATTGCCACCCCTTATAGTGGTAATAAGTGTACAGAATAGATTCCGAATATTGTGCCTCTGACTTAGTAGTGACACATTATGACCCCTTTACTTAATCGAATTAATTGACTGTGCCTCTGTCTAGTAGTGACACAGGGAGGACCCTGGGGTAAACCTACGATCTCACATCCACTTGTCCAGATTTCTCTTGAAGAGAGTCAGTGAGGGACTCTGTCTAACATGAACTGGGATTCTGTGCTAGAGTGTGAGAAGCCTCTGAGTTATGAATCTGTCCCTCCAGCATGTCCTATACATGTATGTGCTGAGGTTCAAATCTTTAGCTCTCATGGTTCTGGTGGATTTGGATTGCTTGCAGTGGAGCATGTCCATCAAATCCTGATTGGACATGGTCTTGTATGTCAGGCATAGGTCACCTGTAAGTAGGCGGTATGCTACTGAATAGAGCTGGATTTTCTTTAGTCTGGAAGCATATGACATGTGTTGTAGACCCTTGATCCTCTTGGTAAGGTACTTTTGGGGTCTCTCCAGCTGTTGCAAGTGCTGGATGAGGTACATACCAAATGGGGCTTTGTATTCAATCATGGGCCTGATAAGGAGAAGTATAGGGGTACAATGACCTCCTTTGATCTGGATGGAAAACCCTTCATGATAAGGTGGGCAAGACAGAAAGTCTTTCTAACCACTTTGGCAACATGGGTGTCAAACGAGAGGTCACTATCTACATGGGTCCCCAGGTGTCTGATTTTTTTCTGTGCTCAGTGGGTTGCTGTCTATGTGTTAATTTGTGGGTACTTTGTTCCTCCCAAAGGGGATGACTACACATCAGTTGCATTCAGTTTCAGGCCATGATTCCGGCACCAGCTATCTGTTTTTGTGAGGGCATTCTGTAGGATGTGTGTGCCAGCTGATGTATTCACTATGGTGCCTAGGTTGCAGTCATCTGCAAACTTTGTCAGCCACAACCCTCCTATGTTTGCTTTCACATCTGAAAAGTAAATGCCAAATAAGAGGGGTCCCAGGACAGATCCTTGTGGGACACCACTTGTGACTGGCTTTGAATCTGACAAGGCATCTGCAATGTCAACTTTATGGGTTCTGTTTTTTAGCCATTTTGCAACCTATCCTGTGACATATGGATTTATATTTCAGCTGTTGAGCTTGTCTATGATGTCTGAGTGGGGTATTGTGTCAAAGGCCTTAGCCAAGTGCAGGTAGGCTGTGTGGACCGCTTAGCCCTCATCAATGGCCCTACTGGCAGTTTCAAAATAGTCAACTAGGTTTAAAAGGCAGGATCTGCCATTTACAAAGCTGAACTGGGTGGGATCAAGAGTCTGTAGGTCACCAATGTCTCTGTTTAAGAGCTCCATAATGACTCTTTCCATAGCTTTGCAGACAAGGCTGGTTAAGCTTGTGTGGTGGTAGTTCCCAGGGTCTGTGGAGGCATCTCCTTTGTGGAGTGGGACCACTGTTGCTGTACGCCAGTGTTCAGGTGCATATCCTGTAGCAAGGCTAAGGTTAAATAGCATTTTTATATACGGGTTTAGCTCCTCTTGGAGTTCACGTAGCACGCAACTGGGGATACCATCAGGTCCCATTGATGCTGTGTTTTTGTCTTTGCTGAGTGCGGCTCTCACATGGACATCTGAGATGACAGTGAGGTTACATTCAGCTGTGATAACTATCTTCTTTTGGGGGTGAGGGAGGGAGAAAATTGCACTGAACCTGTCTGCCAGAATGTTGCCAATATCTGTTGGGTCACTGAAATTTATGTTGTTGTGTACCAACTCTGAGCATATCTGAGGGTTCCCACCCAGGTTTCTGACATAACTGAAGAAGGCATTGTGGTTATCTTTATTGTCTTTGGTGATTTTTGTCTCAAAGTTGACCTTGGATGTCTTTATGAGAGAATGTAGCTTTTTACTAGTGCTGATCACAGCTGCCTTCCCTTTAGGAGATTTAGCTCTGTCTTGCATTAGTATCCTTCATCTGTTATACAGTTTGTTTATGGCTGGGGTCCACCAGACAGGCCACTTTCCCTTGGTGGAGAGGGTCTTGGTTTTATTTGTGATTGCATGGTCCATGCTTTCTTGGAGATGTCCGTAGAAAGCGTTTGTGAAGGAGTCACCATTGTGTATTGTGGTTTCCACTGGCCCAGTGGGCTTAAAGGATACCATCTCAGTCTGAAGAAGTGTGAAGTCAGCTTTTGAGAAGTTTGTCACTATACTCTTTGTATTATACTAGCACCGACACATTTGTAGAAAATTTCCCAGAATCCATCAAACAAAATGGACATGCAAAATGTAACACTTCCACAAGAGGGATAAGCATACTGGATGTGATAATCAGAAATATGTGTACTGGATGTCAAGATGAGAAGTGTATCCCTCACTGGTAAGACCAGACCATAGAGTAATCACACTGTAGTTACACATCCCGACCCCAGTCCCTGGCCAGAATACCACAGTGAAACACATGTATAAAGCATAGCTTGCACCCCTACAAACCAATGTGGAATCCATGAAAGGCCCTGTGCAAGTCCAGAATATGGGACACACTGCAGAACATGTTATACAGGCATTCCATGAACACAGCCAAGAGTGCTTGGAGTCTGCAATCACAAATAACAACAAGACACAATGCCATACACCCAGGCATCTGGCATGCTGGACTCCAGAAATTACCAAACCATTGAAGAGAATGAGGAAGCTACCACATGATAGATCAAACATAAAAGTGAAGTAATCAGTGATCACTAGTATGGCAATAAAATGTGTCCACACATACAATCCACTAAGGCCAGGCAAAACAAGTAGAATCTGTGAATCCAGAGGCAATGTGACACCTGTCCCAAGTACACACACAACAACAACTCACCCCAATAAATACAAATATATGTGATAGACGCAACCAGGTAGCCAAACCGAGCCTGAGCACCCCAAATCAGTACTGTCAAAACTAGTCAGGAGGACAAGGTAACCACATACACCACAAACCCAGTCCCACATAGACCTACAATGACTGTAAACCAAACACATAAACACAAAAACATTCCCAGAGGCCCTAATTACAAACACACAACACCAACACAAGCCTCCAAAGCAGACACCCAATAAAACAACCTCCAGACATAGCACATGTAACACATAGTACACAAAGCTGGTGTGCCAAACAGTCACAGGACAGAAGGAGAAACAACATGCCTGATACAGTTGTAATAGGTGACTCCATAGTGAGACATGCTGCTGTTCCAGGGATGGCTTGCACCTGTTAACCATGGGCGTCTGGATATTGCCTAAGGCTTTTGCAACCTACAGAGATCATTTTGTAGGCAAGGCTGAAAAGACTAACCCACCACCATAGAAAACAAAACTGGAAAGAAACAGAAGGGTAATGCTGATCAATGCCAGACGTGTAAACCTCAATATGCATGCTCCTGAGGCCCTCCCCAGTATGGAGAACATCAATGTCTGTCCAGTGATAGAAACCTGCTGCAAGCCTCATGACAGCACACCAGCACTACCAGGTAATACCACATATCATGTGTTATGGCCACAAAACCTGGAACAAAACATAAAAGGAGGGTGAGTATCCATATTCAGCACAGACACCTATACGTCCAGTTAACTGACAATGCTTACGTCATTGCAGCCCACCCATGTGCAACTAACCGTAGGCAAGACGGCTGTACAGTCTGTAGCATGCTACAGACCACACTCTCACACACAGGAACCCCACCCCACTGTCCTGAAGACAGTGGATAGTATGAATATACCACCAAATACAAAACAAGGTACACACAAATTACCACATAGGTGGTAAACCATTATGTATGGAAGGAGTAATCAGGGACCTAGTGACACAAGTGGACAGTAACCTGTTATGTGACAGTCACATTGCCAATTTGGCTAGGAAGACTGTCTATATTGGACACTGTATCATGAAAGGATTCACATCTACGTCAACAAAGGTCATTGTGCCCCTATACTGTTCCCTTATCAGACCCATAATGTAGTACAATGGCTCATTTGGGATGTACATTACCTGGCACCTGCAGCAGTTAGAAAGACCTCAAAGGTACCTCACCAAGAGTTAGAAAGGGTCTCAAATATATGTCATATGCTGCCTGGCTGTAGACACCACAGCTGAATGCAGTCACATACTGCCTACACAGAGGCATTGTATGTCTGTTGTACAAGTCCATGTCCAACACAGAAGTAATGGACATGCTCCACCCCAGAAAACTCAAAGCCATCGGAGCTGTGAGAGTCAGAGATGTCAACCTCAACACATAATCAAATAGGATGTGCTGGAGGGACAGATACCTAACCCTGAGGCTCTCCACACCCTGGAACAGAATACCACTACATGTTAGGCAGAGCCTCTCACTGACACTCTTCAACAGGAAGTTTGCAAAATGGATGGATAATTGTAGATGTACACTGGGAGTCTTTACTGTGTCATGTCCAGACAGAGGCACAGCTAAGTAAATCATAAATGGCCATAATATTCACATAGCAAGGGGTGGCAAAAGCCACACACACACTGTGGCTAGGCTTACAAATGCCCTAGGGTGGATAGCCTAGTATGAACCTATGAACCTATTATGATACAAATTGTATAGGACACTAAGGATAATCCCAAGGCTGCTGCAACTGATGGTAGGAAGTGTGTTGTGAATTCCCAGATATGCTCTGGATCACACAAATATTACAAACAACATACCAAACACACACACGTATTGCCAACATACATCCTGACAGGTGTAGTGCAAACCCCCCCTCCCTTACATTATGTCAGCCTTACCACAGGATATGTACCCAAAGAGCAGTGTACAACAACAGTGTTCATTCTCAAGAAAGGTGTCACCTGAATGGATACTAAAAACAACCACCACAGAATCCTGAGAAGCTTGGTCTGCACAGCTATGGAAAGGATCAGCATGTACCGCAGACATAAACATATTGGGGATCTATTGACACCCGACCCTACCCAGTGTGGGTTTATTAAGTGCAGACCCTGCCCCTAAACATGTGTGACTCAGTTGAAACAGTAATTGAGGTCACTGATGAGGGCAATGTGGTCCACACAGGGTAGCTGGACCTTGCAAAGTCTTCCATACAATACCCTACGGGTTCAATATAGATATGCTCACCAGCTTATATATACACCCCTATGTCACTAGAGGGGTTGCAAACCAGACCAACGACAGAACTGACATGGTCAGACATGCTGCAGCCATGTCAGACTACAAACCACATATAACAGGTATCCCACAAAGCTTGGTCCTGGGACCTTCCCCGTCTGGTATATATGCCCCATAGGTACAGGCCAACATGTAAGGACTGTGCCTGAACATGTTTGCAGAGGACTACAAACTGCCCAACATATCTGACACTCCAGCTGACACAAGCATCCCACAAAAGGGCCACATAGAAACAGACAACTGGTGCCATAGCCATGCCAGCAAGTTAAATGGAGAAAACTGTATAGTCAACCTCTGTGGATATACAGTAAGTGACCACCAATTACCACATAGGTGTTAACCCATTACATACTTAACATGTAATGACAGACCTGGGTACACAAGGTGATAGATATCCTGCATTGGACAAACATGTGGCTGTAGTGTTAACAGAAACAATCCATATACCAACCTAATCATGAAGGTTATGACATCTAGATAAGGGGAGGTCATTGTGGTTCTGCAGTTATCCTTCATCAGCGTTACAATTGACTACAACAGCCCCTGTGGGGTGTACCTCAGCAGACACCTCCATCAACTGTAAAGTCCACAACAGTACCTCACCAGGAGTATCAAAGAGCTTGAACACATGTAATGTGTTGCCTGATTAAACAGAGTACAACTCCACACACTGCCATGCTGGCCACCCAGATGCAAGCTGTGCCTGATGTAGAAAGCCATGTCCAAGCTGGAATCAATGAACATGCTGCACCTTGTACAATCTGAATGTCAGTGAGCTATGCACATGAGGGACCTGAACCCCAGCACTGACATACATAGGACAAGCTGTACTGCATTATCCATAACACAGAAGCCACCCCCATGCATGAGTAAACTACCAGTACAGGTTATCCATAGAGTCACTCGTTGATTCTCCTCAACAGGAATCTTAATGAGTGGATGGGAGATGGTAGGTTTACCCTGGGTATCACTGTTATGTCACAGGTAGACAGAGGCACAGTATACTAAACATGACATATGTCATGGCAAACTACACTTACAATGTGTTGAAGGACAAACACACTCTCTGACTAGCATTTGAAATGGCCTAGGGCACATTGGTAGTGTTTGCCAATGTACACCTATGTTGTGGAATGCACTACTGATGTTGGACGAGGCTGTTGTAAGTAGTTAATATCTGAACATAATGCAACATGGTCAGATGTGCACAACTGGACCCTAACCAGGCTGTTGTGCTCACTATGGAAATGTAAAGCAGTGATAGGACTAAAGCCCAGGATACTGTCCACCACAGTGAAAGTACTGAACCACTACACTATACAGTACTACAGTGTTAGGTCAGTATGAACGGATGTTGACAATTGTATGCAAAGTATCCCATGCAAACCCTGCAGGCACAGTATAATCCCTGTTGTGTTCACACAAAAGCATTTGGACAGTAACTACACAACATGACACAGAACACACAACCATAAACAGGAGATATTTGTTGAAGTTCACACTCATCCACAAATGTGATGGGCTGCAGAGTTCAACATATGGAAATCTCACACTGGGCATGCTCACACACTTTGATAAATGAGACATCTTTCACACAACATGCCATGGGAAGGCTGAACTGGGCATGCTCACACACTTAGTCCAAATATCAGTTTAGCATTTTGCCACATATATCTGGTATATGTATGTGTTATTCCAGTAACCAACAACATTATAGCAATCTGAACAGTGCTCACACTTAAATGACTACAGAGACATACATGATATAGTGGATTTCCCCCATATGCAAACATCTTCCACAGATACACAAGTTGTTCATACAAACAGGAAATGTTATGGCAATAAAGACCTGCAAACACTGCTATCAGCACCAAATAATGTGCATCTGACAGTTAAACATATGGGTGTAGAGGTCAACACTAGGCTGTTTGCCCTAGGGAATGACAGCTTATCCAGAGTGTGTGTGTGAGGGTGATTGTGGTTGGTCTGTGTGAAAGTCTGTGTGAGGGAAATGTTCCTTTTAGCAACTGGGAAAACACACCACAGGATGCTCATTCCACTTTCTAAACACTGATGATGTCAGCACCCTATAAGTATATCAGGAGAAAGAAAATCTCTCAGTAATCTGAATAGCACGCTCTGCTAATGCGTCCGTCTCTAGTGTCATAACATAGTTAGGTAGGGGTTTGAATCTAGTGGCAAGTGTGTGTGAAGGGGGGTTAGTGTATGTGTAAGTTTGTGTGAAAGGAACATCCCTTTTGGCAACTGGGAAAACACACTACAGGATGCACATACCCCTTTCTAAACAATAGCACAATTATTTATGGCTTTTGATTCCAGACATGTCACGTGTGTTTTGCTCAAACAGAATGCCCATGTGTGCGGGTTGTTTCTCACAATAATGCATGACATCGATTAAACCAGTTATGGCAATGCACACATGATGTATGTGTGTGCCAAATACACATATGTACCTGTGACCTTCAATAGTTACCATGTGTGATGCCTGCCACATGTGAATACATGGTATTTGCACTGGATAACATTATGACTGTGGTCTTCTGTGCAGGTGCTGCATGTGGGATGTGTATATACAGTGTGAGATGTAGATACTATCAACCTAGTAGTGAGGGATACACACCTGGTCTGGGGCATATAGTCTACATGTTGTTGATGAACAGGTGCTGCAAGTTTTCACCTGTTGTGTGGTAAGAAGTTGTTCCATAGCAATGCAGTGACTGCATGCTAAGAACCTTTCAGCTAGGGTGTTGTAGCTACAGTAATTCATTAGCATTCAGTAATATGTCAGCATTCCTGGTGAGGGTATGATGCCAACCAAGGTCAGGGTTCTACCAGTCTGTGCCACTTCCTCAGTGAGCCCTTCCATGTTCCCTATCATGTATTCCAGTGAGGGACATCACACATCAGCTGTAGTGGCATGGACAATGACTGAGTCATATGTGTCCATGCATCTGACTGACCTGTATGCTTGTGTTATGTGGTGGACCATAGTGCCCCATGAGCATATCACTGTGACCTTCACCTTGTCCAGCCTGGTGAGCATGACCTCACTGTACCAGACAATAAAAGTACCTAACACAACTGCAGCAGGAGTGTTGTATAGCTGTACAGACTGTGCTTGTTTGGCACACAGGATTTGTGCGCTATGTGTTATGCGTGCTGTGTTCAGGCCTAACGTATGCCTGTGTGCCAGCTGCAGAGGTGTCTGCCACTCAGGCAGGATGCCATTCTTAGGCTCCACGAATGGCCCGGTGTGTTCCCGTGCTTGTGTTGCTGTCAGTGTAGGTCTACATCAGACTGGTATTGCAGTCACTGTAGTATTTCATGCCACCTGACAGGTTATGCCAGTACTGGGTTCAGAGTGCTTAGTCCACAGTTTGGCTATGTGTTTCCATCTCATACATGTGTTGTACATCCATGGGTAAGGGATAGGGTTGACTGTGTACATGTGGCAGCTGTGACATTACTACATGACTCACATATTCCACAACTGTACCATAGAGGTGACTGACAACTGACCTTTGCACATGCTACCATTGTATTGAGATTGCATTGGTGATTAACAGCACATAGGGCCAATGGTGAACAAGATACATAGCTTCATAGGTTCATACTAGGCTATCTGCCCTAGGGCATTTATAAACCTAGCCAGAATGTGTGTGGCTTTCACCATGCATTGTAAATCTATCTTGCTATGCCCTTTTCCAAGGTTAGTATACTGTGCCTCTGTCTAACAGTGACACATAAGTGATACCCAGGGTAAACCTACAATGTCCCATCCAGTCATTAATATTCCTCTTGAAGACAGTTACTGAGTGACTCTGCCTAACCTGTATTGGGATAATATTCCAGAGTGAAGGGAGCCTCTGAGTTATGAATGTGTCCCTCCAGCATGTCCTATGTATATCACTCCTGAGGTTCAAGTCTTTCCAGCGTGTAGCTTGATGGGATTTGGATATTCTGAGGTGCAGCATGACCATTAAGTCAGGGTTTGACATGGCTTTATATGTCAGGCACAGATTGCCTATGAAGAGGCAGTATGCCACTGAGTAGAGCTGCTGTTTCTTTAACCAGTCAGTATGTGGCATCTGTTTGAGCCCTTTGATCCTCTTGTTGAGGTACTTTTGTGGTCTTTCCAGTTGCTGCAGGTGTCTGGTAAGGTGCATGCCGACAGGGGCATTGTAGTCAATTATGGGCATGATGAGGGATGAGTAAAGAGGCACAATGTCCTCCTCTGATCTACATGTGAATCCCTTCATGATGAGGTGGCCTATATAAAATGTTTTTCTAACCACTTTGGCCATGTGGTTGTCAAATGAGAGAATGCTATCAACTTGTGTACCCCAAGGTCCATAACTCCTTCTTCTGTACTTAATGGATTAACACATATGTGGTACTTTGTGGTCACTTTGTTTTTGCCAAAGGGGATGACTATACACTTTTTGGCATTCAGCTTGAGGCCATGGCTGTGGCACAAGTCATCTGTTTCTAAGAGGCCCTTTTGGAGGATGCGAGTGTTGGCTGGAGAGTTGATTATGGCGTCCAGTTTGCAGTCATCTGTGACTTGCTCAGCCACAGTCCTTCCATGTTGGCCTGTACCTCTGATAAATATATACTGAACAAGACAGATCCCAGGGCTGAGCTTTGTGGGACACCACTTGTAACTGGTTTTGAGACTGACATGGCTCCACCAATTCTAACCATGTGTGTTCTGCCCTTGAGCCACTGTGCAATAACCATAGTGACATAGGGGTTAATATGTACACTGGTGAGCTTCCCTAGAATGCACAAGTGGGGTATTGTATCAAAGGCTTATGCAAGGTCCAGGTAGGCTGTGTAGACCACCTTCCCCTTGACAGTGGCCTTGGTGACTGTTTCAAAGAAATCAAACAGGTTTGAGAGGCAGGATCTGCCATTAACAAAGCCAAACTGTGTATGATGCAGTGTCTGTAAGTCCCCAATATCTATATTTATGAGGTTCATGATGATCCTTGCCATAGCTTTGCAGACCAAGCTATTCAGACTTATGGGGCGATAGTGTCCAGGATCCATTAAGGCACCACCTAAATGTAGAGGGACCACTGTTGCTGTACGCCACTCTTTGGCCACATATCGTGTAGTAAGGCTGGGATTGAACAGTAGTGTTATGTCTGGGTGTAGCTCTTCTTGGAGTTCATGTAGGACACAGCCTGGGACACTGTCTGATCCCATTGATGCAGTGTTTATTGCTTTGGAGAGGGCAGCTCTTACCTGAGCATCTGAGATGTCAGGGGGGGGCAGCATTCTGCTGGGAGAAATATTTGCCCTTTTGGTGTGGAGGGGGGGAGAAGTTAGCAGTGAACCTGTCCACTAGGATGTTGGCAATGTCTGTGTGTTTGGTATTTCTTTTGACATCTTGGACTACCTCTGAGCATATCTGGGAATTACCACCAGGTTCCTAACATAACTAAAGAAAGCCTTGTGATTATCCTCAGTGTCTTGTGGAATCTTCTCTCAAAGATGGCCTTAGACAATCTTATGAGGGCCTGTAGTTTTCTTCTAATACTCATCACTGATGCCTTCACATTTTGGGAGTTTGTTGTATCATTTAGTAGCTTCATCCTTCTATTGTATAGTTTGTTTATGGCTGGTGTCCACCACACAGGATGTCTGCCTTTGGAGGATTGGGTCTTGCTTTTATTTGGGATTGCATGATCCATGCATTCCTGAAGGTGTCCATAGAATGCCTTTATACAGGTATCTGCAGTCTGGTCCATATTTTCAACAGGCCTGGGGGCTTTGAAGGTTTCCACATCATTTATGAGGAGTGTGAACATGCTTTACATGAGTTGTTGACTGTATTCTTCTGTGCAGGGGTGGCCTTGGGATGTGAATATCCAGTGAGATTAGTTTATGGTCTGATCTTACCAGTGAGGGATACACTTCTGGTCTGGAGCATAGAGTCCCCATGTTGGTGATGATCAAGTTCAGTATGTTTTCCCCTCTTGTGTGAGTGGTAACAAGTTGTTCCATAGCATTTTGGTATATAAATTCTAGTAATCTTTGGGCTAGGGTGTTGGAGCTACAGTCATGCTCCCAGTCTATGTTTGGGTAGTTTAACTCACCCAATATAATGGTGTATGGACAGACCTACATATTTCCAACTGTTTTCAGGAAGGCCAAGTGCGGTTCTTGTGTTTGTGAGGGTGGTCTGTAGCAGGCTATAACCTGGAAGGCAGTTTTACCCATTGTTACTTGCATATGGATAGTCTCTGATGTTTGGTGCTTTGCCGCCAACCTGGAGGTGTGGGTATTATCTTGGATGAATATCAATACATCCCCTCCTTTTGTGGTTTTGTGCAAGTTTTGGGCCTGAAAAGCATGGTATGAGGTATAACTTGGTAGTGCTGGGGTGCTGTTGGTAGCCCTGAATCCGGTATCTGTTACTGTACAGATAGCGATGTTCTCCATGCTGAGGAATGTTTCGAGTGTGTGCATCATCAGGTTTAGAGTCCTGCAGTGGCATATATGACTGCTCACGTGGACAGATGCCAGGTAAGTCATATGCAAAGTGTCGCAGGCAACGTACATGTGAACAGGAGAAACAGTGACATTCTGTCAAGTGAGACATGAACATACATATAGTAAGCTATGCAGATGTCACTAGGAGTCCACAGAAGCTGTGTAACTCTGCATGACAGGTTGGATCAGTATTCCAGGGTAACTGCAAGGAAACATGCATGCAAACATAGCTACTGTAAGCAGGGCTGCATGTAGTCCATTGTACAACAAACAAGCTGTACCACTTTCAGTAGGTAACACTGCAAATGCTCACCAGCTGACATATGAATACCTATGTCACCAAAGGTGATACTTACCACACCACGGACAGAAATGACATGGCCAGACACGCTGCATCCCACATGAACACATATCACAAGCAACACAGACCTCACAAAGTCAGTGTTCTTAACAGGCACAGCCCATAAGGCCAAACACAATGTGTGACACACCTATAATAGGTGATGCCATAGTCAGACACACTGACGTCCCACTCTCCAGACTGAGCAAGGTGAGGGTCACATTTAGCTACCTGTCGGGTGATAGAATGTGCCACATAACAGAAGCACTCAGGTCACTCCACAGCAAGTACAAGTATGAGGCAGTCATTGTCCATGCTGGTGTGAACAACCTGAGACGTACCTCCCTGGACCACATGGAAAGAGACACAGAGGAGCTCTTACATCACCCTCTCAAACTCAGGAATCCCACACAGCCTTCATGACGACACAGGAGAGTATAGATTTCTCTGCAAACACCATCATACTGGGTGACTTCAACTACCCAAACATAGACTGTGAACATTACTCAAGCCACAATACCCAAGCTCTAGGGTTCCCATAGTTCAGAAACTCTTTAGCTATGGAACAAGTAGTCAACATTCCCACAAGAGGGGAAAATATACTTGACCTGATCATCACAATCATGAGTACAAAATGCTCACCACTTGAAGTATATGCCTCATTGTTGCAATCGAACCATATACTAATCACACTGGAGTACTGGATCCCTAACATATGCAAACCTCAAACACATCTATGTGTGTGCGGGAAATGCCCCTATTAGCAACTGTGAAAGTACACTACAGGATGCAGATTCCCCTTTTGAAACACTGATGATGTCAGCACTCTATAACTATATTACCTAAATTAAAGCTCCCCAGTAATTCGTATAGCGCACTCCGCTAATGCGTCTGTCTCTAGTGTCATAACATAGTTAGGTAGGGGTTTGAATCCTGCAAAGGGAATGTATGTGAGTTAGTGTGAGTGGGGTTTGTGTGTGCATAATGCTGTGAGGGAAAAGTGCCTTTTGCCAACTGGGAGAACACACTACAGGGTGCACATCCCTCTTCCTAAACACAGATGATGTCAGCACCCTCTAAGTACAGCATTAGAAAGGCTTTGTCCCACTAATGCAAATAGCGCACTCTGCTAATGTGTCTGTCTCTAGTGTCATAACACAGTTAGGTAGGGGTTTGAATCTTGCAAATGGAAAGTGTGTGTGCACAATGCTGGGGGTGGGATGTGGCTTTTGCCAAATGGGGCTACGCACTGCAGGGTGTACATTTCCCTTAACAAACAGTGATGTTGACAGCACCCTATACAAACAACATGACAACAGACAACTGCCAGTACTCAGTATAGTGCTACATGCTACTGTAACATGCACATGTACCAGAACATACCTAGATAGTGTTTTGAAACCTGAATGTGGCAATTGTGTGGATGTGGGATGTTTCTGTGTGTGCATTTCCATATGGAAAACATGTTGGATGTGGCAATCAGGGAACCACAGTACCTGATGCACATTACACTTTTAAACTAATGAGGTTGCCTATACCCTGTGAGTACAGGTAGAGAAGAGGAAATCGGTAGTAATCCAAATAGTGCACTTTTCAAATGTGTACCTGTCATGTGTCGACAGCTACTCATGTAGGGTAATAAATAATGGAAATGGCAGGTGAGTGTGTGCATGTGTGGGGGTAGCAGGGTGTGTGTAAATGCATGTGTGACAGAACAGATACATATAGTTGAATCTACAATACAGCACATGATGCACATTCCCATAGTCAATGGTAGCATGTGATGGTGTGCAGCTGGTACACTTTGGTAAGTAGTATGGGTGCAGATAACAATTCAGGACATTCATACAGTTACTGCAGCAGGAATGCTGGGATATACACACAATCATAGTGGAACAGTGAACAGTTACCAACATGTTACTACTTATACACATCTATGTAGTCACCCTGTGCATTAGCAACGTGTTTACCTTTTCCTGCACTGATGTTGTAGTATGCAGGAGGTGGCACAGTGTCATCATATGCACAGGGTGTGGGTTAGGTATGCCCAAGCCAGCCACTGGTACCACCAATTGACATGTGTGTGTATGTGTGTTTGTGAGGGGCAGCAGTACAGGGTGGACCAGTATTGGTGCAGTGTGTGTGTATGTGTTTGCCCTAGGTGTTAAATTTCTGCATGTGTGTAAGCACGCACACAGTCCCACATAATGGCTGCCATGTACAGGGTTTTGTGGACAGCCACAGACTGCACCTGTCAGGTCATCCAGATCAGTGTCTGTGGGCACGGACACGGTACCTGTGCCTGGAAGGGGTGCTACGGACCGTATCCGGTACTAACCCAGACTGGGTACTGTCATCGGAAGCGGGTGTGTGTTGACTGGACACAGTTCCCTGTTGGGACTGCCCAGAGCCACGTGCACGTGGTCGCCTGGGGCGTCCTGATGACAGCACTAACCCAGCATTGCTGGGGCTGCTGCTGGCACTTGAGGTGCGTGAGTGGGCCTGTTGTCGTCCACAGCGACTGCCAGCTGGTGCTGTTGCTGGCATACAGCCACGTCGACGCCGCAAACGCACACCATCACCCTAGCCCATGGACATCTGATTGTGGAGCAGCTGTTGTATGTCCCCACAATGTCTGTCAATGACATCTGTGAAATTACGAATAGCATTCGCAATGTCACGCATGCCATCTGTCATGGCTGTGCGACATGCTGTCAGCTCCCTCAGACCCTGTCTGGTGTACCTTTCCATATGCGCCTGTGCCTGCATAACAGTCCGAAACATAGTGGAGGTTGACATACCTCCTTGGGCACATCGGCCAGAGGCAGTACGGCCACCGATGCCCCCACGAGAACCCATGGGCGACTGTCTGCGTGGTACCATTGGAAAACCCTGCTCATGGCTGCTTTGTGGGGATGCATGTACCACAGGTACCACATTACCCTGATCTATGCTCAATGCATATTGTCCATCACCTAGGGACAATGGTGACAAAGGATGTAACGGCAGGATGACTGTGCGCATTGAAGGGGTTGACAGCTGTGTACTGTCAATTGGCTGACCAATGGTGGACCCAGACACACCTTCCTGAACCATTATAGACATTTCCTCATCATCAGTACCTGGGGCACAAGATTCAGGTTCCCTGCTGCAGGTCACCAGAGCAGCACCAGAACCTACGGGAGGAAAACAGGGAACACAGATTACAGTCTCAAGACATATTTTACGGTGATGCATTTCAATACAAATGCACACATTCAGAAATGGACACATGCACTCATGGACACACACACACATATGCACACATGGGCACAGGCACATTTGCACACATGCACACCCCACAGTACACACACACACATCAGTACTGAGTTACACTACTCTTACTAGTATTAACTTGAGTATTGCAGGTATTATTAAACACACTCACCAGCATGTATACTACTGAGTTACACTACTCTTACTAGTATTATAAATAGTTTTTCAGGTAATGATAAACACACTCACCAGCATGTATGGCCTGCCTCATTGCTAGATGGGAGGGACCTGGAAATATGAAGAAAGTAATGTCAGTGGGCACAAGTGTGCCATTCTTTTTGCATATGATACAGTACAGTAGTACACCAGTTCCCTTATACACATCAGCTGCTCATAATGCCAGTATCACACATGCACAATTACATATCATGATGACAGATACATACCACGTGCACACCTTATGCATGCATGAAGTAACAGTGTACAGAACAGTCATATGTACATATGGCATCTTACCTGCATGCTCAGTGTCTTGCTGCTGTGTGGATCCAACCTCCATCATGATGCAAGTCTGATGCTGTTGTTGTTCTGGGGCTGGATCCATGACACTTAGCAGTAGCCCCTCCTGTCTGGTGAGGGGGGGGGTGTGACCACCCCCCACCTGTGGCAACCTGTTGCCTGCGGATATCTGCAGCACGCTGGCGGACATTTCTAATCAAATCACTGCAGTGGTGTCTCACCTGCTCATATGTCCTATCATGCATGCCAACATCATTTATCCTGCTGACAAGGTTTTGTCACAGTGCAGACCTCTCCTGCTGATTCTTGGTGGTGTGTGAAAACAGGATGTCATAGTCACGCACCAGGCTCTGGTGGATCACTTCGTCCTCTGCAGCAGAGTATGCAGGGTTCCTTTTTGGAGCCATATCTTCCTGGAAAAGTACACAAACAGGATATCAGCAGAGTATGTCAACAATATATGGTACACATTCTATACATAAAGTATTAAATTGTAGTTATTACTGCTTGATTGTAACTTGATTAAAGTGTAGCTATCATTCTAAGTCTTTTGGATTAAGCACTTGGCCTTCAGACCAGTTGTTTTACATTGGGAAAGTTTGTGGCAAGCACTGTGGTGGCAGGACAGGTAGCTTTCATCCTTCTAAGTTGGGAACTGCTGATTGAGAGCCCAGTGTCCAAGTGTATTAGTTCTGGTATAAGCAGTTGGGCTTCAGGCCAGTTATTTAACATTAACAAGGTTTGTGGTCTGCACTCTTGTGTGAGAATAGGCTGTACTCTGCCATTCATAGCTGGGAACTTCTGGTTTAAGGTTTATAGTGCCTGCATATTTGAACTGTATCTTACTGACATTGGTACACCTTGTTTGCTGTAGCATACACTACATCCAAGCCTCCTGAATCTAGCTTTGTTTATATGCTTGTTATTTGTTAGCTTGTTATTTCACTGGTACGCTAATTCCACATAATACACAGCTTCTCAGCACTTCTGTGAATCACTACTGATATCTGCATTGCTTACTGTACTTATTTCCTTGTTACACTTGAAAGAAAGTGACTGCTTGTCGTTTTGCATTTAGTTAATTGTAACACATTGCACTTAAGTTACCTGGCACTTGCTCACTGAAGTTATTATATCAGTCAGCAGTAGAAATTAATATCAGTACACCCTCACTCCCCACTGGACCTTGTTTTCAATTATTACGGAATTCACAATAGTATTCTAGCATGTCCAAAGGTCAGTTGTCAATCTCCTCTCCAGTCCAGCTGGTGAGTGTGGTAATCCAGAGGCAATGTTATAACAGCCTCATGTACACAGACAACCCCTCCTCCTAACAACAAATTCAAACACATGTGAGTGATGCAACCATATACCAAACTGGAGGCTAGGCTCTCTCTACTCAATACTGCCATAACCAGTCAGGAGGAGAAGGAAACCACACTCACTACAATTCCAGTCTCACATAGACCTACCACGACAGCAAAACAAACACATAATCACACAAAAACATACTCGGAGGCTCAAAATAAAGATCTGCCTAAGCAGCAGAGACCTCCAAAGCAGACACCCAAACAACCGCTACCCCAAAACAAAACACGTGCAACACATATCTCACAAAGCCAATGTGCTGAACACTCACAGCCCTTAACAGTAAACAACACACCTCATACACTTGTAATAGGTGACTCTATCATCAGGCACACTGACGTCACGTTCACCAGGCTGAACGAGGAGAGGGTCACAGTGAGCAGCCTGTCGGGCACTACGACCTGCCACATAACACAAGCACTCAAGTCACTCCAAGGCAAGTACAAATATGACTCACTCATTGTCCATGCTGGTGTGAATAACCTGACACATACCTCCCTTGACTACGTGAAAAGAGACAGAAAGGAGCTCTCTGAGCATGTAGCCCAAGACAGTATGACCCTGACCTTGAGTAGCATCTTACCCTCACCAAGAATGATGCCACAATATCAAGGCAAGATGATCACTTTCAACAATTGACTGAAGTACTGGTGTCATTCAAAGGTGATCCAATGCCTGTCAGCTTGGGATGATATGCTGTACAAGCCACGATGCTTTGCTAGGGACAGCTTGCACCTGTCACCCCTGGGCTTTTGGATTTTGGCAAAGGCTCTTGCTACACCCATAGTGCCTTTATTAGGCAAGGCTCATAAGGCAAACCCACATCCATAGGTATCACAAAGGATGAGGAACTAAGAGTAATGCTACTCAATGCCAGAAGTCTAAACCTCAAGATACACGCACTCAAAACTCTACTTAGCATTATGGACATCGATATCTGTGCAGTAACAGAAACCTGGTTCAGGTTTCCCAAGAGCACACCAGCACTACCAGGTTATACCTGTTACCACTCTTGTCGGCCCCAACACTTGGACCAAACAGCAAAAGGAGGGGGAGTATCAATATTCATCAAAGATACCTACACCTCCACATTGGTGGCAAAGTACCACATAGGTGTTAAGCCATTAAGTACAGAAGAAGTAATTGGGGACCTGGGGAACAAACTTGATAGCAATCTGTCATTTGACAACCACGTGGCCAAAGTGGATTGAAAAACATGTTATATAGCCCAGCTAATCATGAAGGGATTCACATGTACATCAGGGGAGGTCATCGTGCCTCTTTACTCATCCATCATCAGGCCTATAATTGAGTACAATGCCCCTTTTGGGATGTACCTAACCAGACACCTACAGCAACTGGAAAAACCCTAACAGTACCTCATCAAGAGGATCAAAGGGCTCAAACAGATGCCATATGCTGCCTGGTTAAAGAAAATCCAGCTGGACTCAGTGGCATACTGCCTGTTCAGAGGCAATCTGTGCCTGACGTATACAGCCATGTCCAACCCAGAAGTAATGGACATGCTGCACCTCAGGAAATCAAAATCCCATACAGCCACAAGCTCAAGAGACCTGAACCTTAGCACTGAAATAAATAGGACATGCTGGAGGGACAGATTCATAACCCAGAGGCTCCCTTCACTCTGTAATGAACTCCCAGTACAGGTTAGGCAGAGTCCCTCATTGACTCTCTTCCATAGGAATCTGGATGAGTGGATGGGAGATCATAGTTGTACCCCGGGTATCACTTCTATGTCACTGTTAGACAGAGGCACAGTATACTAACCTCAGAAAAGGGCATAGCAAAATAAATTTTAATTGGGTGGCAAAAGACAAACACATTCTGGCTAGGCTTATCAATGCCCTAGGGCAAATAGCCTAGTATGAATCTATGAACCTATGTGTACTGCTATACTACTTCTGCCATATGTTGCATGTGTGTGTGTTGTGGGAGATGCGCAGGTAATGGCCAGATATTTCTGCACAGGCAACACTTCTGAAACACTCTGGGTGTTCATCCCAACATACTGTATGTGTGTTGCCATCCAACACTGTGATGTGGACACATATTACTCAGCCTGGATATACATATCCCAACAACACCACAAGCACAGTACACTACCTTGCTATGTATGTATGTAATTACACATTTATTCACTAGTTAGGACTGTGATGCTATCCATGCAGCCCACTGGGCCAGTGGAAGCCACAACACACACTGCTGGCCCCTTTGCAAAAGCTTACCACAGACATCCCACATAGTGCATGTAATGTGCACACACATATCTAACCCAGACCGTATGCACACCACTTATTTATCCTGTCCAGTGGACTACAGATACAGGCACATTGTATAACAATAGCAGGAGGCTACTGCAGCACAGAGCAGATTCACATGAAGGCAAGGCATCTGTGGTCAGCAGTGGTAAGATGCTTCACATTCACCAAATGCACAGATATTGGCAACATTGTTGCAGACAGTTTAGGTGCAGGTATCCCCCCATTCTCCTACACAAGTGGAATTAGTTATCACAGATGAATGTAACCTCCCTATCATCTCACATGTCCAGGTGAGGGCCACCCTCAACATTGCAGAACACACAGCATCACTGTTACAAAATGGTATCCCTGGATGTGTGATACGTTCACCCCTAGAGGACATAGCACCACATTACAGACTGATATTAAACCCTGGCCATACTACAGGATATGTACCTGAACAGTGCCATACATACACAGTGGTCCCACACCAATGAGGAGGAACCTCTACTGACCCTGGGAACTACTGCATCATATGCATAACTGGCCTTGTGTTCTAAGCTATGGAAGTTTTAAGTATGGAAGACATGTACAGCAATATTACATATGTATATATATCAGGACTATGTACACACAACCTATCTCATGGACATACCTATAGATAGTGAACTGTGATACATTTGGAGGTTTCACAGTAAACACAGTATTAACCTGCTACTTTGCATTACCTGTGTTTGTGTCAGCTGTTGCTGTGTCACTGGTGCTAATTGCTGTTTGCTGCTGCTGGTTTTGTTGCTGTGATGATGCAGTTTTTTTATCACTGCCTTTATTGCTTTATTTCTTTCTTTCTTTCTTTTTTTCTCTCTCTCTCTCTCTCTCTCTCTCTCTTTCTCCGTCAGTTTGGTGCAATGAATGTATTGCATGTGTGGAGTGTTAGTACTGGATGCTTTTGTAGGTATCTGCATAGGTCCATGTGATGGCCTCTGCACCAATTGTAAGGCAGAATTTGCTAATTGCATGCAGCCAGTTGTGTACTGATTGCATGTCTCACTGTGATTTTAGGACAGTGCTATAAAAAGGTATGTGAGATAGGCATTGCCCTTTCAGATTGTAAGGGCGTGGACCATGCTGGTATGCTGTTGACAGTGTTCTGTGAGTGTGAAGGTTAGTAAGTCTCTCATGATTCATGCTGTGCTGTAAATTCAGGTTGCTGCATTTCTCTCACCTGTTCCCTGTAGTGAGTGTGTATGTGTGTATGCATACTGACACCTACAACTATATTTCCATATGTATTAATATATATATATATATATATATATATATGTGTGTGTGTGTGTACATATACATACTTTCATATATGTACATTAGCTTACATTATTAAGTACAAGCTAACAATTAGCAGGGCTGTTTCTGTTAACACTAAACTAGTATGGGAATCCAGTAATTAGGACAGTAAAAGTCTACCTGACATGCTTTGGGTAGTACACATCCTATATTGCCTTTATCTTCATTCCTACTATTACATGTTATACTTATTTTAGCACTATATTCCTGTATGAGAGTCATGGCCTAGTGGTAGGTCATACAGACTAGTGTTACAATGGTCTTGTGGTAGGGCCTAATAGTATGCTTTTATTTTGCTTTCAAATTGAGTACAGGGCCTGTCAATCAAAGTGCTGAAGGCACCTTTAAGCAGTTAAAAGGGTTAGTAAGTCTCACAGGAGTCAGGCTGTGTTGTAGATTCTGGTTGCTGCATTTATCTTCACTGTTTCCTGTACTGAGTGTGTATGAATATATTTCATATGTATTAATATATATATATATATATATATATATATATATATATATATATATATATGTGTGTGTGTACATATACATACTTTCATATATGTACATTACCTTACATTATTATGTACAAGCTAACAATTAGCAGGGCTGTTTCTGTTAACACTAAACTAGTATGGGAATCCAGTAATTAGGACAGTAAAAGTCTACCTGACATGCTTTGGGTAGTACACATCCTATATTGCCTTTATCTTCATTCCTACTATTACATGTTATACTTATTTTAGCACTAGATTCCTGTATGAGAGTCATGGCTTAGTGGTAGGTCATACAGACAAGTGTTAACAAGGTCCTGGGTTTGAGACTGACAGTGGGAATTTATTTTTCTTTCGAAATGAGTACAGAACCTGTCAATCAAAAGTGCCAAAGACACTTTTAAGCACTTAAAACCAGGTCTGCGCTCGTTTGCGCGGAGCTCACGCATGTGCACTGGCGGTGAGCTCCGCTAACACCCGCGCACACCCGCGCTATTTTCTTTGAAAGAAAAGAAAAAGGGGTGACAGGAAAGTTTTGAAAAAGGGGTCACAAAGAGGGTAAGACAGTAGGGAAACAAGCTTGGGATTTGCAGGAGGGATGTAGGTGAGGCCCATAGCTGCCCATGTCTTTCTCAGCAACAGCTGTGCATTTGTATGTAATTTGGTGTGACATTTGAAACCTTCCACCCCTGAGAGAGGTGTCAGGACAACATTAATACCTGTTGTACAACCAATTGTAATTAACAGTTTCAATGTCCAGCGGACGTGTGCAACATGGACAGTTATGTATGGGGCGTAATTTTTTTATGGGTACAGAGTGCCCTTTTTTTTTTTTTTTCAGGTGAGAGTTGTATGTCAGGTGAAGGTAGTCGGTATAGCTGGGGAGGTAGGTTGGGTAGGTTAACAGACAAGACAGACAAGATGCATACAGGGGCGGTGTATGACACGTGGGGGGGGTTACACAATTGACGGGGATGGAGGTTGGGATATCCAGGGCACATGAGCCCACAGATGGCAACAGTGGAACTGATATCCCCACCCATAGGCAGGTGCCACTGTTCCTTCACAGCCCAGGATGGGGCTGTGCTGTTGGGGCTGTGCAGGCGGGACAATGGGCATGCCCGTAAGCTGTGCCACCCGGGCCTCAAGCTGGCGTAGGGGCCCAAGAACAGAGTCTTGAATCTCCCTTCGCACCACAGACCAGACACCTTGGAGGGTGAGTGGACGGGCTCCTCCGGCCACGCTTGCAGAGGGGGGACAGGCCCCATCCCCTGCAGCGCTTCCACCCGAAGGTGGCACAGGGCCACTGGAGGAGGGTCCGGCCTGGGCACTAGTGCCAGGTGCAATCGCCAGATGAGGTGGGAGAGGTGGGTCCTCTGGGACCCGCCTTCCCAAGCGTTCTAGGTTTGTGAGTATGTTATGTTAGTTTGGGTTAGTAGCATATTATTCCATTCAAATTAGTTGTAACAGCATGCATTGGTATTCCCATTAAACAAACACCCAGATATTAACACCATTGAACAACAGGCATATCAATATCACATGCATTATTTGAACAGAAATACACAATCAAACAACATGCAGGGTTGATTAATGGCAACAGGCCATCAGGTTTGCAGGTATGAACAGGGCACATGCAACAACGGACATGCATATAAATTTTCACATACCAATATTTAGTGAGTTTTTTAATTTGCAATTATAGGGTGGGGTGGAGAAAGAAAATGTTGACACATTCATAAATTATACATTGATATACATTTGTAATAGAAACACAATTAACTTGTGGGTGATAGTTTTCAAATGATTTTTAATTGACTGTCATGCTAGACCTGTTACAGATACATCACTATCCTAGTTATTTTGAATTTGATCAGATACATCATCCTGCTACATTTTGATGACAGGGCAGGGGACAACTATGGATGTTTAGTATGTCAGTCAATCATTCATTCTATCTGAAAATTGTTGACTGTGATCACCATATACAGATTTTGGCTTAAACATTCAAGATTCAGACACACTGAAATCAGTTTGGGATGTTAATTTTTAATTCCCACATGCCTTTAGTTCTGTAGAACCACACTGAGGCTTATATATTCAGGAGTTATTACTACTTTATTTATTGATACATGACCCTTTCTGTCACTCTCACACATCCTGCTATTTCACAGTTCAGGTTGGTACTTCTAGGCTTTGTTCACATATTAGACCTGTGGTGATTCAAACACTTTCCAGCAGCCTCACTTCTGTCATGATTCAGCATTTCAACAGGGGATATATCTCACATGTGATTAACTCAGCTTCTGAAGCTGTACTCTTGAGACTACTGCAGGTTATACTACATTTAATTAATGGTGGGACATCTGTATTACAGAACTATTTATTTCTATCAATTATATTTCCAGTTTCACTTACATACTGATGAACTTGATGTAGCCATACCTGCACACTTTCACTTGTTGCTTGCACATTCAATTACTTTTACTGAATACACTGCAGTGTTCTGCTACGTGCTACACTATAATATTTATTTACAAGTACTAGGTGGGGTTACTAACCTGCATGGTGGCACAGCCGCACCAGCCTGCTGTCATGTGCCCTGCGATTCATAGAGCGGACACCTGCAGCTGTAATACAAAACAGGTAATATTGGAATACACATCTCCATGGTATCAGCTAGTTGAATTCCTTACATACATAAGTAAAATGTAACTTACTCAGCAGTGGGGCACTGGGCATATCCCGCGCCTCCTGGATCCATTGGGTCAACTGGTCTTGTTTGCGTCGCTTCAGGTCCGCATGGTGCTGATGGACCTGCTCACCGGTATGTGGAATCCCAGTAGCACTGGTGAGATCATGAGCCAACTGGTTCCATGCCTCCGCCCTGTATGCTCCCCTTGAGACCTGGACTTGCATGAGTTGGGCCTCATGATGATGAACTAGGAGCCAGACCATGTATCTGGACTCCTCAATGCCCCACCGCGGTGCTCGAAAGCAACATCCCTCCCCTACTCCACTCATTCTGCCTGCAGGTCTATTCTACAATCGTTTATGCTGTGTATTCCCGCCTATGGGGCTTATATATGCCGATTTTCCCAGACATTTCTATGATTGGCCGTTTTGGAATTGTATCAACTTCACAGAAACTGCTTTATCATGCTCCATTTTGGATTACATCCTATATATATATGCTATTTCTGCATTTCTACATACTGCTGTCATGGCTTAGTGGTTTAGTACCTAGACTCTAGTGCATGGTATCCTGGGTTCGAATCTGACCACTGATTTTTAATTTTTATGACTGTCTAGACAGGCTGAGGGGTGTGTCTGTGTAAAGGCACTTTTGATACAGCTTGCTTAACGTTGCCCAGCGGTTAGCTTGTGGGAGCGGCGCACACCTCCGCGCAAACGGTGTGCGCTGGGTTAAACCTTAATTGGCTATTAACACACATGTTAAGCTAAGCACAGCTAGTTGCACACAGTTTGAGCCTGTTAAACCAGTGCTTAGCTACGGGCAAGCAATTTGCAGTCTTTGAAACACTACTCAGCTACGGGCACTCTGTCTCACCTTGTTTGACAGCAGCTTAGCTATCAGTACATTTCTAAATATTTTTATTATTGTATTACCTGAAAATATATGATCCATTTCATTCCAGTTTACAAAAGGAAATACTTTTACATTTGTACAATACTGTCAGGGGCCTTTTTAGTGCTTATTTACAAAAAAAAGGATGTTGTGTGAGCTTGAACCTTGCCTGCCTGCTCTTAAGCTGAAAACTCTACTGCTATGCTATTACTTCTTGGCTTACTTTGCATATTTAGTTCTTATATCCTTTTCCACTGATTGCTAACTGCAGTTGCACTAGTAGCACACCCGCGCACACTAGCGCACACATTAGCAAACATTTACGGGGTTTTAAAAAAAAATTAAAAAGTTTTCATTTTACATTTTATAACATCTGTTCACTTTTTACATTTTACATTGCTGGTCTGTGGGGGCATGTGTTGTGTAGTGTGTTTATTCACATTTCCATGGCCTCTCTCGTGGGTGTTTACTTTCTGCCATTCTAGACTTCCGGGGGCGTGTCCGCTTGCAGGGCTTAGCTTACAGACACGCCCCCTACTGTCTTACACGGACCGTGTAAGACTTACAGTGTGATTCAGCATGCCTCATGCACCTCATACATATGCATGACGTGCTGACATCACACCGTTTAACTGCAGCCTCCGTGTAAGAGTTATAACTCTTACACGGAGGCTTCCTGAATCCTGCCCATATTCTTATTGTAAGGAAGCAGGAACAACAATTTTAGGACATGTGAAAATAATAAAACCAAAAAATAAAATCCACGGATGAAAGGAATCAGTCCAAAAAGAGAAATGCAGCTTTATTGAGCGACAAAAAAACCAATCAGTCAAGCGCTTTCGCCAGGTAAATACCTGGCTTTATCAAGATAATCAACATTACACTAGGGATGATTAAATACTTTTCCATCTAGTCACATGATCACCAATTAATGTGCTAAACATTCAATTAAATGAAAATGCATTATTTAAAGTGTCCTGACATCAATAAAATTCATATTAAATTATGTGTAAACAATCCCTAAAATTAATAAAACTATTAAACATTGTTAAAAAAACACTAAAAATCCTTAATAAGTACTTGAAGAGCAGTGTTTAAATATATATGTATATGTGAAATGTGCAAAAGATGAAACTAATTGCAAACTATGATAATAAAATTCATAACCTAGCTTTTCTTAACTTGAGTACACTGGATATACTAATATTTTCGTTGAGGCCAGGGGGCTTTGCAGCATTGAGTCTAAGCTGCCATAAAAGCTCCCTGTACTCAAGGCAGGCTTCCCAGTCTCCTCCCCTGGCATCCTGCTTAACATGCTCAAGGACCATAAACTTAATTTGCATGTTAGGGCAAAGAGCTAAATGTTTAAAAAAGTAATTTGTATCCTTCTTTTTGGAGATCTCATAATGATGTTCATATATTCTTTTCCTAAGTGGTCACTCAGTTTTCCCTACATAAAAACTGAGGCATTGAATGCATGTTCCTAGGTATACAACCCCTTTTGCCCCACAGTTATAATAATGGTCAGCTTGAAATCTGAATTTCCTGGATGGAAGGTAGAAGGAACTGTCGTTCATGATAAAGGTGCACTGCTTACATGCCCCACACTTATAGGTGCTGAGTTTAGAAACACAGTGCCCTGAATCTAAAAAATACTTTCTCTCAAACAGGCCCTTTAGATTGACATATCTTCGCTTCACAAAATTGGGACGTTCTTGGACTATATCTTTAAAGTCTTCATGAAGTGTCAAAAGGGGCCAATATTTAGACACTATGTGTTCCACTTGTTGAGAATCTTTAGTGAAGGTGTGAATGTAACTATTATGAAAATTAAATAGTTTAACTTGTTCATTCTGCTCAACCCGTTGAAAACCACTACCTAATAACGGAAAGTAATTAGATTGCCTGTTGTCAGTTACTTCTTGGGCCAAATTATTTACTAGAGGTACTGGATAACCTCTTTGAATAAAAAGTTTTTTCAAAAAATCAATTTCCTCAAAATAATATTCATCTGTGCTAGACATCTTAGATGCATGAATGAACTGCCCCTTTACTAGACCCTTCTTCTGGTGAAAGGGATGACCACTATGGAAGTGTAAATACGAGTTGGAAAAAGTGGCTTTCCTGTATAACTTGGACTGAAAAGTACAGTTAGAATAGTCCTTAAGTATGGATACATCAAGATAGTTCAGTGCATCTTTGCTGACATTATATGTAAAAGATAAAAAATGTGTAGTAGAATTAATATATTTCATGAACTCCAAAAAGCTCTCCAGAGTTCCATTCCATAGTAAGCAAATGTCATCAAGGTATTGTTTGTAGTGAGTTATGTGTTGTGCCCAGTATGTAGAAAGTATGTAGTTGTTCTCCCAGTGATGCAGCACAATATTTGCATATAATGAGGCACACGCTGCCCCCATCACTACACCCTTCTTCTGTTTAAACAATTCACCATTGAAATAAAGGAAATTGTTTTCAAGGACTACCTCTGTAAACTCTACTATGATACCTATGATGTTTGAACAAAGATCCGATTCAGAGGTCAAAACACTGTTAAACCACTCTAATCCAATAGAGTGTGAGATACTTGGAAACAATTTCACAATGTCAATTGTAACCATGAGTAGGTCAGAGTGGAATAGCCTCTGTTCGAAGCCTTTAAGAAAATCCCATGAATCCTTGCATACATGTTGTAATGTGGAAGAATATTTCTTGGTGATGTGATCAATAAACTTTCCTAGTGGTTCCATAATGCTACCTGCCCCCGAGACAATAGGTCTGAATTTCAAGGGGTCTAAACCCTTATGTGTTTTGGGTATCCTGAAAATTACCGGGATCCTTGGTTTGTTGACATGTAAATAGTTGTACAGCCTTTCATTAATAGCTCCCTGAAGTAAATGGTCAGATAGCAGGAAACTAATTTTAGAATAGGCCAAGTTGACCTAATTTCTTGAAACTAACTCATATTGCTCGGGGTCCTGCAACAAGTTATGGAGATAGGTGTCATATACCCAGTTGTACATCAGAACAACCCCCCTCCTTTATCGGGTTTCATGACCCTAACACCATCTTGATTAAAAGATTTTATTAGCTGCTGTAACTTAGGATCAAAATTGGTAGATGGATCCTGGGTCCGGTTGGACCACTGCTTTCTTAAATCAATTTCCACTAACTCCTCAAAAACTTTGAGGGATGGATGTAAGGGGGGATTGTAGGTACTAGCCCTTATGAGTCCTTCCTTAGTGTTTGGTTGTCCTTTAAATTGCAATGCAAGGTTCAGTTGCCATACAAATAATTTGAGGTCACCCAACTCATTGGTCAAATTGTAGGGACACACTGGTATAAATTAGAGGCCCTTAGTAAAAAGCTCGAAAAAATCAGTAGTTACTTCTAAATCAGTAAAATTAAATATAGTGAAATTGTCCTTCTTAATTATCGTAAAATTCGTATCAGGAACATCCAAGGTTGAATTCAAAAATTCAGATTCAACCATATTGTCTACCTGCGTGTCCTGCTCCATCCCTGCCGCTGGTATGCCGTGTCCCTGCCCCCTGCTCTCCCTGGGGGATAGTGAAAAACCTGGCCATTACTCCTATTAACTTTCTGAGCTAGCCGTTTGCTTCTCCTAGGCAAATCAGCTAATGATGTGTCATTATTATCCAAAGTGTCATTATTAGAATCTGTAGCTGGTTTACTGTTCCATCTCATTCTACTCGGTAAAGGATAGGCCGTTCCCTCCCTGTACTAATTAAGATCACGTTCTAGCTTTCTGATTTTACGGTTGACTATTTTAATACAAAACTGGTCAACCTCATTAAAAATTTTGTCATAATTCCTTTTAATGCTTAAAAAATTCTTATTTTTGACAACAGAATTATTAAGCGTGTTCACTTCTTTTAATAAAATATCAGCTTTCGCCTCATAGTCTTCAATCATTAGATCTAGCATTTCTAGACCGACTTTATCGAATATTAAAACAAGCTTGTTATATAAATCAGAGCCAGGCAAAGCACTGTTTGGAAATTTGTAACAATGTAGTCCTTTTGGGACACGTTGCACCCGAACACATTCTTTAAGATAATCAATTTCCAGTTGCATATTTTTGTAGGCATATAACTTGTCACTTAAGTTATTAAATTCATTTTCTGTACAGTGACGTTGGAGCCAACTGGCACAGTACCTTGTTTAAAAAGAAAAGTCTTCTCAGTCCAATCATTAAAATTAAAATCCTTTTAGAAGAATTTGCATCGGTGACTTGACCGTTGTACTTGTTACCGGACCGCTCCTGTAGATCGGTGTTACCCAATAAGATCTCGCCTGGAATTTCCGTTGTTAGTACACCATTCAGACATTCCTTCGGTGATGTCATGGGCTTCCTCCTGAAACCCTGCTGCTGATTACCAGGCAACGAACTAACAGAGTCATTAGATCCCAAATTCAACGAATTACCTAGCTGAGTTAACAAAAACAAAACTTGTTTGAATTCACCACGGGTGACCGGGGCTTCATCCGATTCACTCCTGAATAATAGTGGCATCTCCTGAAAGTCAGTTTGGTCTGCTCCTTTAGCCATGGAAAGTGGAAACCAAATAAAAACCAAACGGACAAAGCTGAGAAAACCAAAATAAAATCCACGGATGAAAGGAATCAGTCCAAAAAGAGAAATGCAGCTTTATTGAGCGACAAAAAAAACAATCAGTCAAGCGCTTTCGCCAGGTAAATACCTGGCTTTATCAAGATAATCAACATTACACTAGGGATGATTAAATACTTTTTCATCTAGTCACATGATCACCAATTACTGTGCTAAACATTCAATTAAATGAAAATGCATTATTTAGTGTCCTAACATCAATAAAATTCATATTAAATTATGTGTAAACAATCCCTAAAATTAATAAAACTATTAAACATTGTTAAAAAAACACTAAAAAATAATTAATAAGTACTTGAAGAGCAGTGTTTAAATATATATGTATATGTGAAATGTGCAAAAGATGAAACTAATTGCAAACTATGATAATAAAATTGAATAAAACGTGTGAAAATAATGGCATCTTCCATCAACAATTCATCTCTGTAAGGAAAATACGCTTGCACCACAGGTGATACACTAGATTGCCTTGATAGCCATCCGACATTAATATAGTGATTGAGCTTCTGTGAAATTGGCTCAGTCTGAGCATGATCTCTCAACTCATCAAGTCTAGTGGTGGACAAATTATGCATTGGCATCACATCAAAGTCAAAATTCTCTGGATCAAGCTGTTCTGTTGTATTTCTGGGTGATCTGGGTAAGGTGTCAGCCAGATAGAGCAATTTGCCTGAAATTGTACTTTAGCAATTTGAGCATCATTCTTTGTAATCTTGCTAGACTGGAATGCATAGGCTTCTTTACAAGAGTAACTAGAGATTAACAATCAGTTTCAGTCTGGATAGCTTGACCATTAATATAATCACAAAACCTGGAACATGCAGATATTACAGCCAAAAGTTCTTTGTCAATTTGAGCCTACTGCATCTCAGTTTGGGTTAGTGTTCTAGAAGCACAGGATATTGGTCTGCCCTCTTGAAGTACAACTGCACCTAGGTCAAATTTTAACGCATCACAAGGAAGAGTAACTGGTTTGTTCACATCATAGTATCTTAATGTAGGTGGGGTGGCAATTTTCTGCTTTAGGTCTTCAAATGCCTTCTGATGATGTACCACCCATGACCATGCAACAATTTTGCATGTTAGCTCTCTTAAAGATGCTGTGTCCGGCATAAATTTGCCTAAATAGTTGACCATGCTCAGAAAACGCTGTAAACTTTGTATGTTGTCTGGAGCTGACATTTCTAGAATAGCTGCTTGCTTGGTCAAGTCAGGTCTCAAGCCTGGTCTTGTAAACAAATGACCCATGTACATACCTTCGGGAAGTCTGAATTTGCACTTCAGAGGATTGAGCTTTAAGTTCACTTCATGTGCTCTGTCTAGAACTTTCTTGAGGTTTCTGTCATGCTCTGCTTCACCATTGCCTCCAACCAATAGATCATCTACTATTATAGCACAAGGATAACCCAAACAAATTTGCTCCACTGCACGCTGAAAAACTTCACGTGCAGAATTTATTCCAAATGGCACACTTAGGAATCTGTATCTGCCAAAATGAGTACCAAAAGTAGTTAGAAATGAAGATTTGTGATCAAGCAACACTTACCAAAATTAACCCTTTGTATCCAAAACAGAAAATACAGTGGCATTTTGTATTACAGTTGCGACTTGTTCGACTGTGCACATTGGATGATATGGTCTCTTTAATGCTTTGTTCTAATCTCTTAGGTTAATGCATATTCTGATTTCATCTGAGCCTTTTTTATGAGAAGCTACCATGGACGACACCCATTCAGTTGGTTCTGTGACTAGACAAATCACACCTTGCTGCACCATTTTAGCCAACTGAGCCTTAACTTTATTGTGCATAGCTATTGGAACTCTTCTTGATGGTCTAACTACTGGAGTGACCTCTGGGTCTAACTTGATGTAATACATAATTGGAAGCTTGCCCAATTTGTCATCAAAAACATCAGCAAACTCTGAGAAAATGTCTTCAGAGAAATTAGAACTTGGAAATGCACTCACATGATAAACCTATTTAGCAAAAGAAAGCAGATTCATCCTTAAAACTATCTTTGAGACCTAATAAAGATTGTACTGGTCTTCGGACTATGTAGAATAACAAGTTGTAACAGTTCCTGGCCAGATAACATGACAGCATCACTGAACTTTTGGTTTGAATTTCTTCACCTCCATAAGCAATTAGTCTTGTACTGCTGGTTACATTGAGTTATTCGTTAGTTCTCACTCACAAATGTGTCTGCTAATATAACATTACACTTTGACCCAGTGTTTGTTTTGAGCTCTGTGGATTTTTCATTGATCGGGACAGTACAAAACACTTCACTTCTTGTTAATAAGTTCACTGCAATAACTCTTTCACCAAGCACTGATGCACCATCTACATAGAAAGCTGACTGCTTTGGCTCTACTTGATCAACTTACTTTTTTGTGGGACCTTTCTTTACAACTGTGTGAGACTTACTCAATTTACAAAACTTTTGGAAATGGTTCCATTTTTGACACTTGTGACATTGCTGACCAAATGCTAAACACTTCTCTCTTTTAGATTCATAATTTGCATCACAATTGCGACAGTTAACAATAAAGGTAGATTTGGGTTTTTCTGATTTATGTTTGTACTGCACAGAGCTGGCACTGGAGCTTGCACCTTTCCTGGAACTTTTTAGAAAACCTCGTGGCCTCTTTGGAAATCTTGTAGCTGCCATATGCTTAAAGCCTGTTCTTGCTTGCCATGTGTTGCATACTATCTACATTTGCTCTGAAGCCAACTGAAACCATGCTCTTGTCACTCGCAAGCATACCTGTATGTTTTTCTGTCACCTCATGAATTTGACAAATCTCTATTGCTTTGCTCAACGTTAAAGCACTTTCATGAAGTAAAATCTTTCTCACAGCAGCACTATTAATACCACATGCAAGCCTGTCCTTTATCAGCACATCTTTTAGATCACCAAACCAACAAGTTTTTAGCTCTGTTTCACAGGTCAGTTATATAAACTGCAATTGTTTCTCCTGGTTTCTGATCTCTTGTGTAAAAGAAATGCCTCTCTAATGTAATATTTGTCTTGGGTTTGCACATTTCTATAAATTTGCACTTCAAGCACTTGGGGGCTTCCCTTGATTCAGCTTGCACAACAATATGGCGGTCCGCACCTTCTCCTTCATATACTTCTGGTGCATATGCAAATGAACGCTCTCCTTCTATGGCCTCAGACCCTTATAGGTTTAGCAAAATGATTGCACTTGTGTGTGCATCTCTATCTGCATAAGCTGCTTGTATGAAAACATTGTACTCTTGCTCAAATATTCTCCAGTTCTCTGCAATATTCTGATCAAACACAAGTGGCATGGGTTTTCGAAATCCGTCTGCCATATTAACACATACCAGCAAAGGGTTTTGTGAATAAGCATGGATATACACACATACACATATGCATAAGTTTCTGGCATAAACAGTTCTTGTCCAATACCTTCATGCTCTGAACTTATATTTTCTTTGGGCTTATCGGAATTATGCGAATGAACAAACTGTTGAATAAATGGACTTTGCAAAATAAACTTTTTGTGTATTTCGTAACTTTTGGAATATTATCGGTAAAGGTAGAAATGCTGCAGTCATATACCATCACTTGCTAAAGTCATCACTTTAAGAAACATTCGAGATCTTTACGATACAACTGGGTAACTCATGAGCACTATAATACTCTTGTAATGTCATCTTTTGCAAGAAAACACTTCTTATCAGTGTAAGAAACATGTCAAGCAACTGCACAAAATGAATAAATCGGACATCTGTTGCCTACAATTCAATAACTTTTGAAGTAATTGCATTTGGCAAATAACTGTATGCAGCACACTGAAATATCCCCACGATGGCGGTACCTTGCTATGGAACTCTTTACAGTACAAGAAGCACTCTGTAATGGTGGCACTTTGAGAATGGACACACGCAGCACAAGAAATTTGTTTTTGAAATAACTATACTTTGAATGTATTACATGAAAAAGTTGCACTTTGCACACAATGAACTCTTCAAAATAAATGCACAGTAGTAAGCACACACTGTAAGCACTTTTACACACTCAGATACTTTGAATAACTTTAGTTATGCCCTTGATACAATACGAAGTTGTATTTATGCCCTAACACCACACTTTGCCAAAACACAGTCGCCTTGCTTCATTTTTTTCTTAATGTGCCCTTTTCTTTTCTTATTATTATTTGTTTTGCTCGTTTAAGCCCTTTGCATGGCCAATATACTTTTCTTGTGCTTGTTTTACTCTAAACATGCTCAGCTTTGCTTTAAACACACTCTTTTTGCTTTAAACATGCTCATTTTTTACTTTACTAATTGTTTCATCAAATACTTTTACCTTAAACATTTTCTTTAGTTAACAAACTTTTTTGTGCCTTCTGCTGGCCTGATAATGTGGTTTGTGCCCTTGTAATGCCCCCTTTTTCATCTTTCACATAGAGTAAATCATTTGTGCTATTTCTTATTATCTTTGATACTTTCTGATTGTGTTTGTACTCTTTTCTCTCAGTTTTACCTTCGCTGTTGTCTTTGCATCTCATGGCTCTGAATGTTCTTCTCTCTTTAATCCCAATTCTGACACCATGTCATTTTCATGTTAGGATATGAATAAATGAGTCTTCATTGGTTCTGTTCAAGCAGCTTTGTTTTATACAAACACATCACTATAGAGGCTTACTGACTATAACTTAAGTAACTTATATACAAACTAACAACTGCGATCATGCATGTTCACTCTCTGGCTGCTTCTACAAAATGGCACTAGGGCTTGCATGTGTCTGGAATTTATATGTGCATGTATAGCCTCACATACTTCTTAAAGATATAGCACACACACTTTACACTCTTATCTCCATGAATGTGCTAGAATCTCTTACCATTCAGCCCAACACCATACTCATGGGTGATTTTAACTACCCATCCTTTAACTAGGAAGCTTACATGACCACTAACATGTAGGCTTAAATACTTCTAGAATTTGCAATGCAAATGCCTGGACAAACTAGTTTGTACTCCCACTAGGTGTACAAATATCCTAGACTTGGTCCTCACAAACAGAGGAGCACAATGCACCTTCCCAAGTGTAATGTCCTCATCGGGTTAGATTGGCAAAGAAAGTGGTCTCCTTTGAAATAAATACAAAGCTAGAATCAAAATCTAACCCCATAACTTTTAAGAACTTTTCTAAGGCTAACTACCTCCTATTAAGCAGTGGCATAGCTAATTTCCAAGCTCCTCCAAACCCAGAAAATATGGAGGCATATACAAAGATGTACACAAAAGCATTCTACACCCATATAAACAGCTACATAGAAACTGCAGCACCAGACAGAAATAAACCTAGGTCAAACTGCAAAAGCAAGCCATCCCGGTTGACCAATGGTATAAACAGGCTGGACATCAAAAGAAAGAAAGAAAATCATGTCCAGAAGTAGGAGAGGACTTACACATCATGGCAAATCTCTCTCATTAGTTTAAACAAGCAAATCAGGGGACTAATCAAGTCTTCAAAAGCAACTTCAAGGCAAAAATAGCCTCATAAGCAAAGGCTAAAAATGTTCAGTTTTGTCTGCAATATTAAGAGCAACACAGAAGAATTTGCAGAGCTACTTGCAGATGGCACTACCTATACCCAACTAGAAGATATTGCCAATCTGCTAGCCAATAAATTCAGCTCGAATTCCACCCCTCCATCACCTCTAGTTACATCCCCAGGAAATACCCTCAATAATTTTTCTACCAGTTATCTCTAAAGAACAGGTTGCTACTACACTCTCTAAAGTTAAAAACCCAGAATAAATCTTAAATAGCTTGAAACATGACCTATCAGGTCAATTAGGATCTCTGTTTAACCACAGCCTCCAGACAGACTTTGTCCCTGAGGAGTGGAATACAACAACGGTCATCCCTCTGCATAAAGGAGAACCATCAACAGACTCAGGAAATTACAGAACCATAAGTCTGACTAGTCTCATATGCAAGAACATGGAAAGAATAATTATGGACCAGGTAAACATTGACATAAGAAATCTGCAAACATTGACCCCAACCCAGTTCAGCTTTGTCAAGGCAGGTCATGGCTGCTCATTCTGGTAGACTTCTTTGATAAATTCACCAAGGCAATGGATGAGGGTAAAACAATACAAATTGCCACCCTGACCTGATTAAGGCATTTGATACAATTTCCCACCCAGGTATTGAAGATAAACTCACAAAACTGGCATAAATCTCCATGTCATCAGAAGGAAAGCGAACTGGCTCATGGACAGGACTCATCTTATTAGAGTGGAAGAATCCAGATCGAGCAACAGGCCAATAACCAATAATATACTATAGGGCTTGGTGCTGGGATCTCTCTTGTTCAGAATAAACTTATTTGAAATCAAGGCTAACGTAGATGGCCTTTGGCTGACCAAGTTTGCTGATGACTGCAAGCTGGAGGGAATCACTAAATCCCCTAATGACATAGATATTCTTTAGAAAGGTCTGAATCAGACAAATAATTGGTGGCAGCACCATGGTCTAAAACTAAATGCAAAAAATGCATATTTATACTCTTTGGGAAGTTGAATACTGACAGAACTTCAGTATTAATAACATACCCCTAGGAGTGGACCCAGTGGTGAGAGGTCTAGGTGTAGGTCTAGGTACACAGATAGACAGTAACCTGAACTTTGACCACTGTGTGCCCACAGGGATGAGAAAGTCCTTCAATGTGGCACAGCTTATAAGTAAGGTCATTGCATCCAAATCCAAGGAGGTTATAGTCCCATTATACTCGGCCCTCATCAGACCAATAATTGAGTGCAGTGTACCTTTCAGCATGTACCTGATCAAGGACTTGCAACAACTAGTGCGGCCTCAGAGGTTCCTTCCAAAAAAATAGAGGGTGTAAACAAATTTTCCTGTGCGGATCACCTAAAAGCCCTATCCCTTTACGCTCTCTCCTACTGGTTATGCCTAACGTACAAGGCATTCTCAGATTTGATCCTAACAAACAGCTTGAGGATTACCACAAATCCTGCTGGAGGTACACATATGTGTCTCAGAGATTACACCTTCTCATGAACAGACTACATATTCACATGAAGCAAAACCATTCCCTGACCCTCTTTAAATGCAATTTGTTCAATGGATGGGGAATTGTAAATTCACTCCTAGGATGGTGCCTAGGTCCCTTATGGAAAGGGAATCTGTAAGATACTCAAAGCTTGGGCACAAAGCCATAAAATCATAGGAGGTTACTAGGTAATGGCCCTGGGGCTCTTACAAGCCTAACCAAGATTTTATCCCCAAAAAGAAACCTCAGTGAGCACCTGTCACCCTTGTCAATGAGGGACACAAGTGAAACTCCTGGTACAAATTTGTGGTTTCCCATCCACTTATCAAGTTTGCCCTTGAAGAGGGTCAGCAAGGTACTCTGTAGGATGTGTATGGGGTATCTATTCCAGAGATGGGGCAGACTCTGGGAGACAAACCTGTCTATCCAGCAGGTTTTGTTGAAGTTGCATATTAGATTCCGGGCTTCTGAATGGGTAATGAAAGAGGAGTTAGACTTATGGATATGGAACATGTCTAGTAGGGCAGGGTCTGAGATTGCCTTGTAGGCAAGACACTGCTCACCTCTGAGGAATCTATAAGATACTGAGTACAGTGATAATGATTTAAGACAGTCCACATAGGACAGATGCTGGAGGTCATGGATTCTCTTTGTGAGGTATTTCAGTGGTCTTTGCAGTTGGTGCAGATGTTTGGAGAGGTACATACCAAACAGGGTGTTATACTCAATTATTGGTCTAATGAGGGAGGTGTATAGAGAGGTAATAACCTCCTTTTCTCTGGATACAATCCCTTTACTTATGAGATGAACGAAGTAAAAGGCTTTTCTGACCACTGCTGCTACATGATGGTTGAGTGTGAGATTGTTATCAACCTGAGTACCCAGGTCTGTCACCACAGGTTGTGTGTTTAGGGGGTTGCCTTTGATGTGGTAATCAGTAGGGGCCGTGTTTTTGATGAATGGTATGATGATACATTTTTTTTCCATTTAGCTTGAGGCCATGATTTTGGCACCAGTCATTAGTTGCTGTGAGACCCTCTTGCTTACAGTCGTCCACAAACTTGGTCAACCACAGGCCTTTTGTCCCTGCCTGGACCTCTGAGAAACAGATGCCAAACAGTAGGGGTCCCAGGACAGATCCCTGGGGAACTCCACTAGTGACAGGTCTGCTATTGGAGGTGGAGTGCCTATTTTGACATTAAGGATCCTGTCAGTGAGTTAGTTGGCCACCCATCTGATGAGATAGGGATTTACGCCAAGTTTTGTTAACTTTTTGATGATGCCCAAGTTGGAGATGGTGTCAAAGGCATTGGCCAAGTTAAGGTAAACTGTATGTACTGACTTTCCCTCATCCAGGCCTTTGGTGCACTCTTGTGGGAGGACAGGGTAGATTCTGCCCTTCTGAGCTGGGAGTTTCAGGTTAAAGGCTTTTTGTGCCTCCTTATTTGAACTGTTTCTTTCTGAAATTGGTACACCTTGTTTGCTGTAGCACAAGACTAAATTCAGACCTGCTGAATCTAGCTTTATTTCTATAACTTGAGCACTAATCCAGGCCATCTTTTTCTGGAGAAAGTTCCCCTGCACCCTAATGGCAGAAGTGTGCAGTTAGAACTTGTCTGATCGAAGACTGCTGGAACGGGGCTCAGTTTTTAGCTTTTTATTGGTTAATTCATTTAAATCAATTTGCTCATTTGCGACTGTTATATTAAAAAAAAATACACTTTATGCATTATTGCTTAGCTAGGGTTAAAATATTCCTGGCGCCATAAAGTCTGCTCATCAAATTTTCCCTTAGAACTAGCCAGTTTTTTAGTTTTAGCACTCAAATCTGTTTCTTTGAGCTCAGCACTTGTTCAGAACTCATTGTAAGCACTAAATAAGCTACAAATTACTACAGCACTCAACTTTCCTCACTTGTCTAGAGGAAAACAGTTTTTAGTACTTAATAAGTAAGCACCTATTGAGGCATGTCTATGGGTCGGCTCCCGGTGTTTGCTCCTGTCTACCTGATGAATCTGGGCATCTTGGGGCAGTGCAGCAATTGCCTCATGTACACAGAAATCCTTCTCCTCCTACCACCCAACACTATAACCTGTGAGAGATGCACTTATATAGCCAAACAGGAAGCTAAGCTCTGTTCACCCAAGACTGGACTAGACAGTCAAGAGGAGAGGGTAAACACTTGGACCACACCACACTCATCACATAGTCACTCAAAACCTACACCACCAAAACACACACATAGAAACACAAAACACACACCTACATTCAGGGAGCTCTCAATAAAAATCTGCCCAAGCAACAGAGACCTCCAAAGCAGAATTGCAAGCAACCTCCACCCCCAACACAACCCAAATGACAGCCCACAAACTCAGTGTGTCACCCAACCAGAGCCCATAAAGCACAACAATGTACCCAACACTCTAGTCATACATGACTCTATAGTCAGGCACACTGATGTTCCACTCACCAGGCTGAACAAGGAGAAAATTACTGTCAGCTGTCTGTCGGGTGCCAGGATCTGCCACATAATGCACGCACTCAGGTCACTCTACAAATATGACTCTGTCATTGTCCATGTTGGTGTAAATGACCTGAGACGTACCTCCCTGGACTACATAAAAAGAGACATGGAGGTGCTCTCCGATCTTGTAGCCCAGGCAGGTATGACCCTAGCCCCGAGTAGCATCCTGCCATCACCCAAAATGATACCACAGTACAAGGACAAAATGATTGACTTCAACAATTGGCTAAGCTTCTGGTGTCATTCTAAGGAGATCCAGTATATGTCTGCCTGGGATGACATGATTGACAGACCACAATGCTTTGCCAGAGATGGCCCGCACCTGTCACCCTTGGAATTCCAGATACTGGCTAAGGCTCTTACCACCCCTATAGTGCCTTTTTTAGGCAAGGTTCAAATGCCAAATTCACCACTGTAACAGGTACAAGCAAGCAAAATCTGAGGGTAATGCTACTCAATGCTAGAAGTCTAAACCTCAAAATGCACTTACTTGAGGCATACCTTAAAATGGAGAACACTGACATCTGTGCAGTGATAGAGACCTGGTTCAAGGCTTCAGAGAACATCCCTGCATTACCAGGCTATAATTCATACTACACCTTTTGGCCACCTAACCTGGACTGAAACACTAAAGGTGGAGGCATTTCCATATTCATTAAGGGTATCCACACCTCCAGGCTAGTTAATGAGCATAATGCATACGGGATTATCCAAGTGCAACTAACTCTGGGCAAGACCGCAATCCAAATTGTAGCTTGCTACAGATCCCCCACCATGCCCCAGGATTCCCAGTCCTCATTTCATGATACACTGGAAAATATTAGGGTACAACCTAACACCCTAATAATGGGCGATTTCAACTACCCCACCATTAACTGGGAAAACTGCTCATGTACCAACTCTTTTGCTCAATGTTTTCTGGGATTCATAAATTCTAACGTCTTGGATCAATTTATCCACTCCCCCACAAGGGGCAGCAATATCCTAGACCTGATCATTACCAACATGGGCGACCTGTGTTCCACAACAGAGGTCAATTCCTCGTTGATCAGATCTGACCACAAGCTAATCGCCCTAGACATCCACATCCCACCCCCCACCCCCATTAGGGAAACCACTGTAAAAATTTCTCCAAAGCCAGCTTCACGCTTCTTAAGACAGAAGTGGCAAACTTCACGACACCCATGCAGATGGACAATAGAGGTATGACTGCTGAATCCTACACAGATGCACTTTATAAGCACATGAGTGCATGGATTGTGCTATCCCTAACAGAACCAAGATGCTATCCTCCAAGAAAGATCCCTCATAAAATCCTTCAAAGCTAGTTACGAAAACAAAATTACCGCTGTTTTTAAAGACAACCACAAAGCATTCTATAGCTAGGTCAAGAATCTCAATGGCAACACTCAGATCTGCTCTGAGTTACAGCACAATTCCACTAAATATACAGAACCAACCGGTATTGCCAACATCCAGGAAGATAGGTTCAGTGCTAACTTTAGCCCCCTCTCACCCCATAAAGGGACCATCTCTATACCAGAAGAATGCAAAGTTCCTGTAATCACGGCTGCACAGGTAAAACCACACTCTCCAAAGCAAAGAACATAGCATCCGTGGGACCTGACAACATCCCAGGCTGTGTTCTACATGAACTACAGAATGAACTGGCACCCTACCTAAGTACCATGTTCAATCATAGCCTCATCTCAGGCTTTGTGCCCACTAAATGGCACACAGTGATGGTTATCCCACTCCACAAAGGGGGATCCACCATGGACCCCAGGAACTACTGCCCCATTAGCCTGATGAGCCTGGTCTGCAAGGCCATGGAACATATCATCATGGAACTTATAAACAAAGACATTGCTAATCTTCAGTCTTTGGACCCCACCCAGTTTGGGTCTATAAAAGGCAGATCATGTCTCATAAACCTGATAGACTTCTTTGAAGCAGTCACCAAAGCCATAGATGAGGGTAAGGTGGTTCACACAGCCTATTTAGATCTCGCCAAGGCTTTCAACACCATCCTCCCACTCTGGAATTATAGATAAACTCACTAAACTAGGTATAAATCCCTATATCAAAAGATGGGCTGCCAGCTGGCTCACTGACAGAACTCACACTGTGAAAGTAGCAGACTCCAAATCAGACTTCAGACCAGTGACAAGTGGAGTACCACAGGGTTCAGTCCTGGGTCCTCTCCTGTTTGGTATCTACTTCTCTGAAGTACAGGCTAACACAGAAGGTCTTTGGCTAATGAAGTTCGCAGATGACTGCAAACTAGGAGCCATAATCAAAATTCCTAATGATGTGGACATCCTACAAAAGAGCCTCACTGAGACAGATGCCTGGTGTCAAAGCCATGGCCTCAAGCTCATTGCCAAAAAGTGCATTGTCACACCTTTTGGTAAAAACTCTGTACCCATGAACTACCACATAGGTGGTAGTCTACTTAACACCAAAAGTGTGATAAGAGACCTTGGGACATAGGTGGACAGTAGTCTCTCCTTTGATAATCACATCGCCACAGTAGTCAGGAAATCCTTCTATGTGGCACACCTCATCACAAAAGGTTTCTTATCCAGGAAAAAAGAGGTAATTGTTCCCCCTCTACTCATCACTCATTAGACCCATTATAGAGTACAATGCCCTTTTTGGTATGTACCTCACAAGACATCTACAACAACTGGAAAGGCCGCAGAAATACCTGACAAAGAGGATTACTGGCCTCAAGCAGATGCCCTACGCAGACTGCTCAAAAACTCCAGCTTTACTCTGTCACATATTGCCTACTCAGAGGTGATCTCTGCCTAACATACAAAGCTATGTCAAACCCAGAGCTGTTGGATGTGCTCCACTTAAAGAAATCCCAATCCCCCCAAGATACATGCTCTAGGGACCTAAACCATGTCACCACATTAAACAGAACATGCTGGAGGGATAGATTCCTGTCCCAGAGACTTCCCATACTCTGGAACAAACTACCTATCTATATCAAACAAAGCTCCTCATTAGCACTCTTCAAGAAAAATCTTGATGATTGGATGGGAAATAGGAAATTCACCCCGAGGATCACTTCTGTGACTCTGCTCGACAGGGGCACAGGAAAATTATTTTCTTGGGTGACGAAAGCCAGGGTACCTTTTTGGCTAGGCTTATATAGGCCCTAGGGCCAATAGCCTAGTACCTACCTATGAACCTATGGTGACAGTCTCAAAGAAGTCAAACGGGTTCAACAGGCAAGATCTGCCCTTGACGAAGCCGAACTGGGTGGGGTCAAGTGCTTGGAGATTGCCTATGTCCTTGTTTATGAGATCCATAATAATACACTCAATGGCTTTACAGATCAGGCTTGTCAAGCTAATGGGGTGGTAGTATGCCATCCTCTTGCCCCTAGGGCCCATATATTGTGTAAAATCAGATTATAATGGCTAGGCTTGTCAGGGTTCTTGAGCTGTTAGACTAGTAATCTTCTATGAACCTATAAAGATTATAATGCCACTAAAAGGGAGTAAATTAAGTAAAAAAAAGTGTTCTTATTAGTATTTGTGTAAAACATTTCATGATATAAACTGCATGTTATATACAGTAAAACAGTTTTGTATAATGTGTAGTCAGGGGTATTATAGCTTTTCTGGAGCAGACTACCTATTCACATGAAGCAGAGCCCTGCTCTCACCCTCTTCAGATGCAATTTGGATCATTGTATGAGGAATCATAAATTCAGTCCTGGGGTGGCCCCTATGTTCCTTATGGACAGGGTGAGTTTGTAAAATACCCAAAAAACCTAAGCCATCCCCTAGCCCTGAACCTATGACAAATTCAGTTAGTGTGCTAGATAGGTATAAAAGATAGATAGGTAGACAAAGAGGCAGACAGATAAATTGAAAGGTAAGTTAGGCAGGTAGAAGGACACATTGTAAAACAGACACATTGTTCATTAATTCCATTTGTAAGGGAATTAAAGAAAAGGCACACAAACAATGACAGCTCACACGTCATTTAGCAGCTCTGGAAACTGCATTTCATCCAGTCTCCCCAAAGTTGTCAGAATGATGTGGCAACTGTCAAACTGTATCACTGTAATAACATTCTGACTGCTATATAGATTAACAACCAGGGTTTGGTGCTCTCTATTATTGCAAAATGGGCTCTTTCATATATAATTTTGTGATGCAAATAGTAATGTGTTTTAAGTATGTTTTACTATTAAAGGTTGCAGTGTATCATGTGTCTAACTGGCAGTTCAGGAAAATATCCTGATGAAGGCATATTATGTCTTACCCTCTCATCTCTCAATTATTTTGACTATGTGTAGTCTTATTTGTGTACAACATATGACATGGTGGCAGAAATGAAAGCAGTTCATGTAATTAAACATTTGTACCAGCCACTGAATTTTTTTTTTTTGCTCCATCTGGGAAAAGCTGTCACTAGGTTAATTGGTACCCTACTTAGTCCCTTATTTAGTTCCCCCTTCAACACCCATAGCTGTGGAGAAAAAACAATGTTCTCCAGCTATAAGCAAAGAACTATTATGACATTATACATTATTTCTTTGTTACCTTTGCCACACGGAAATATGCAACTTTAGCAAACAGTTTTGGAAATCATTTCAACAGCCTTGGTATCAATTGTTTTTGCTTAGATGATTAGAGATACCACTTGTAGCCTTGCAAGGTCTAGTGTCCAGGATGAACAGCTATCATACCACTGACCTGCTGGGTACCACTAACAGATTTTCTCCAGTGCTGGTTATGCCCCCCAAGAGCTTGCACCTAGGGCAGCTGCCCTTTTCGCCCCGCCCTATCTATGGCTTTGCGTCTTGGTCAGTGATGACTGCTTCTAACACATTTCCAAACTACGAGAGTGAATGTAGTACTGGCATTCATTGAAGAATCCATGATATTGCTCAGGGTTTATTCAATGAATGCCAATACCGCCCTTGATCTCCATTGATAACTATGGATCATGCTGCCTAACAGAATTTTCTAGAGATGGTATTCCTGGTGAGTATAAGAAAATGATCCACAATTTAAGAGTCAGAGATTTTGTCATTTTGTGAAAAAGTGCAAATTTAAACACACTGCTTTGAATAATGAGTATCCACAGAGCATAAATCTCAACTTCTTGGCACAAGAGTTCTAGACAAAGACAAGAGTAATGGATTGGGGGGAGAGACAAAGTTGATAGACTATGGGCAGGATTCACGAAGGCTTGCACGGAGTGTAAGAGACGTGCAACACTCCATGCAAGCCTCGCGATCCAGGAACAGCCCTAAGCTCCGTGTAAGAGACCAGCTAAAACGTCTCTTACACGGACTGGGCGTGGACATGCTAAATACCTCACTTGCATCTAAAAGGTATGCAAATGAGGTATATTAGCGATCCACGAAGCAGAAACCAGTCCGTGTAGGAGACGTTTTAGCTGCAGAAATGTACTCAGTTGACAACTGAGTACATTTCTGCAAATTCCACAACGGAGCGATGTCAGCTCCAAAAAAAGGTTGCATATGATTCAGGCAGCATGCCAATGGCCAAATATGTGGCCATTGGTAATACAACCCGATGCCAAAATGATAAAATTATAATTTTTTTTTCGGCGATGTTTAAACCCAGCGCAGCCCCGCGCAACCGGGCTGCGCTGTATAAAAACATAAAAAAGAAGGTTATAAACCCACAAATGTGGGTTTCATGCAATACATGGAATGACAATGCAGGGACCAGCAGACCAAAACCAACATGGCCACCGTGTAGTGGTTGCTAAGGGGGGAAGCTGAGTCTAAGACATGTAACTAAGCATTAGTAGGCAATCTCATGTAAACGAGGGTTCGGATACTGAATCTCACAGTCACATAGCAAATGAGCACAGTCTGAGTAGTGTAAGAGATACATAAGGGGGAAGAATAGAGTAGGAGATAGGTGACATCACAGGGGGGAATGGTAGAAAGAAATGCAGTTCATTGGAGGCCAGTGTAACATGACAGATGACAGGCACAGATCATGGAAAGAGGTGTGCCACTAGATAAGTCATGGAAAGTCAAGAAATGGAAGGTGTACACTGTTACTTACACCAAAGTTTCTTGCTGGGCGTGCATGCAAACGTGTGCGTGCCATGAAGCGCGAGTAGGACAGTGTGCGTGCGTGTAAGGCAGTCTGAGCATGTGGGAGCATGTTGGGAGATGTTTAACACTGTTTGCGCTGGTGTGCGCGCGTGTAGGGCAGGCTGAATATGTTAGAGGCTGTTGGCAGACGTGTAACAGTGTTTGCGTGGGTGTACGCGCGTTTTAACCTGAATAAGTAGATACTGAACCGTGTAAGCATGTGTGTGCTTGTGTAAGCCACTGTGAGCGTGTTTCAGATAGTATGCACGTTGCTCCCCCCTGAGGAAACAGAGAGGAAAAAGGAAGCAACAGAATTAATAGGAAGCTAGCAGGGATAACTGCTGAAGTTAGCAGGTGAAAACAATTAGAAGCAGGCAATTACACAGGCAGAATAGTAGCCCAGCCCAGCACTTAAAACTCTGCAAACAGTAGTGCAGGATGTTTCCATTAAGAGACACTGCAAGACAGGAGTAAGCTAATAGAAGTGAAAACTGAAAAAGCTGAACTCAGAGCAGAAATGTTAGGGGCTGCCATAGCTGTCATAATGAGACATAGGCGACTTGGTGAGTGTGGTGACAATGCAGATGGTGCCAGACAACCCACAGTGAGGAGACGGAGAAGAGTGTACAGGCCCAGGGTCACCTACCACGGGTTACATGAGCTGGAGATAGTAGAGCGTTATAGAGTGGACAGAGAGCTCCTGCAGCAAATTGTTGAGCTGTGCAGGCCACGCCTCACACACAGAACCAACAGAGGGGAACCCATCCCAGTGGAAACCAAGGTATGTGTTGGCCTACGAATACTAGCAACAGGTACCTTCCAGAGACCAACTGGCGATATGATGGGGATATCACAGGCATCAGCCTCCAGGGTACTGCACCAGTTCCTAGATGCCATGTCAGCACATGTCGGTGATCATGTATATTTCTCCAATGCCCGTGAGGTATTGGCCAGCAATATGCGTCTCTTCCAGCAAATAGCGGAATACCCTGAGGTAGTGGGTGCAATAGACTGCACGCACATACGCATCAAAGCACCAGCCGGTGAGCAGGGTAGGGCCTACATGAACCGCAAGGGCTTCCCCTCCATCAACTGCCAGGTCGTGTGTGATGCCCAGGGCATAATAATGAATGTGTGTGCTGGCTGCCCTGGGAGTTATCATGATTCCCACATCTGGCATTTGACGCAGCTGTACCAGACATTTGCCAATGGGGACATCCCACACGGACACCTAGTGAGGGATGCAGGTTATGCACTGGAGCCGTGGCTGATGACACCCATCAGAAATGCACACACACACCTGAACAGGAACGCCATAATGAGGCACACGCACAAACACGTAATGTAATAGAGCATGTGTTTGGGCTGCTCAAGTCATGGTTCCGGTGTCTAGACACATCTGGTGGAGCCTTGCAGTATACACCAACTACATGTACCCAAATTGTCATGGTATGTGCTATGCTACATAATATGATCTTGCGAAAACAGCTGCAGCAAGACCAGCATAGGGCCGGGCCAAACAGCCCCCCACCATTGCCAAGGCCATCACAGGCAGAGCGTGACTCGGAGGAGGAACAACCTGAGCCTGCCCCAGTAGGCAGAAGAAGGCATGCCCAGTATGCCCTGGCCTTGGCAAAGAGGCAACGCATAGCACATACACTGGCTCAGTAGGAACCCGGAAATGATACCCCTCTCTGACTCACTCATATAGTAACAGGGATGCCTAACATGACACAACCTGCTCTCAAACATGTACAGGGAGTGCAGTATGTGCATCCGACAGAGGCAGCCCTGCAGCACCACCTGAGGCATGATTGCCATGTGTTAAGCAATGTAACACCATCTAGTATATGCAAACATGAAGACCCTGCCTAACATCTCACCCTCACCAAGCATGATGCCACACTATGAAGACAAGAAGATCAAGTACAATAATTGGCTGAAGTAATGCAGTCAGTCAAAGGGGAGCCAATGTGTTTCAGGCTGGGAAGATATGCGGAGCTTGACATGATGCACCACCTGCTAGGGGTGGCGTGCACCTATCATGCCATACCCCATGGATACCGGCAAAGGCTGTCAGTACCCACAGCATGCCCTGAATAGGTAAGTCTCAAAACACAAACCCACCTTCATAGGTTCTACAAGGGATAGGAACCTAGATGTAATACTACCCCATGACAGATGTATAAACAGCAAGATGTGTGCAGTGTAAACGCACACAGTAAGGAGAATGTAGATACCAGTCCTGTAATAGAGAACTGGGCAAGGCTCACATCAGCACCCTAACACTACCAGGTCACACCTCATACTGTGCTGTACAGCCGCAAAACATGGAACAAGCTACAAAAGGAGGGTAACTAGCAACAAATGGCAAGGATAACCACACCCCCATGTTGGTACCACAACAAGAAGCAGCATGGAATAGCCATGGTCAAATACCAATGGCTAAAACTGCCTTGCAGTATATAGCCTGCTGCAGACTACTGTCCTAATACCAGGAACAGCACCTGGCCTATGTCGGAATACATGAATATATCAAGCCCCCCAAACCGCATTATATTGCGTGACTGAAAATACCCAGACATACACCTGTAGCATTGTACTAGCACCAACATAGTAGGAGAAAAGTACCCAGATTCCATAAACCAAAATGCCCAGGAACAATGTACTACTCCCACAAGAGGGGTAAGCATACTGGTTGTGATAATCAGCAACATGTGTACTGGATGGCAAGATGAGAAGTGTACCCCTCACTGGTAAGACCAGACCATAGAGTAATCACACTGGATATACACACCCTGACCCCAGTCCCTGGCCAGAATACCACAGTGAAAAACATGTGTAAAGTATAGGTTGCAACCCTCAAAACCGATGTTGAATCCACAAAAGGCCCTGTGCAAGTGCAGAATATGGGACACACCACAGAACATGTTATACAGGCATTCCATGAACACAGCCAGGAATGCTTGGAGTATGCAATCACAAATAACAGCAACACACAATACCATACACGCAAGCATCTGGCATGCTGGCCTCCAGCCATTACCAAACCATGCAAGAGAATGAGGAAGTTACCACATGATAGAGCAAAAATAAAAAGGGAAGTAATCACTGACCAGTAGTATGGCAACAACATATGTCCACACATACAATCCACTAAGTCCAGCCACAACAAGTATAATCTGCGAATCCAGAGGCAATGTGACGCCAGTACAAAGTACACAGACAACCACAACACCCCCCAATTAATACAAACATATGTGATAGATGCATCCATGTATCCAAACCAGAGGTTGAACTCCAACAACTCAGTACTGTCAACACTAGTCAGGAGGAGAAGGTAACCACATACACCACAAACCCAGTCCCACATAGACCTACCACAACTGTAAACCAAACACATAAACACAGACAAATATTCCCGGAGGCCTTAATTACAAACACACCACACCAACAGAAGCCTCCAAAGTAGATCACAAGCAACCACAACCTTCAAACATAGCACATGCAACGAATAGTATGCAAAGCTGGTGTGCCAAACAGTCACAGGCCCAAAGGAGAAACAACATGCCTGATACAGTCGTAATAGGTGTCTGTATAGGCAGACACACAGCTGTCCCACTCACCAGATTGAACAAGGGAAAGGGTAGAGTAAGCTGCTTGTAGGCTGCCACAAAATGCCACATAACACAAGTACGCAGGTCACCCCAAAGCAAGCAGAAATATGATGCACTCAATGTCCATGCTGGTGTGAATTACCTGAGATGTACCTCCCTGGTCAACATCAAAAGAGACATGGATGGTCCCTCCGAGTATGTACCCCAGGGCGGGATGACACTGGCTGTGTGCAGCATCCAACCCTCACCAAGAATGTTGCCACAGTACAAACACAGAATGCTAATGTTTAACAGCTGGCACAGTTACAGCTGTCAGTCCAAGAGGGTCTAATGTGTGTCTGCTTGAGATGTCCAGCATGACAAGCCATGCTGCTGTTACAGGGATGGCTGTCAGCTGTTACCCGTGTGCGTCTGGATACTGGATAAGGCCTTTGCCGCCTCCATAGAGCCGTATGTAGGCAAGGCCAAAAAGACTACCCACCACCCTAGAAAACATAAGTGGTAGGAAACATAAGAGTAATGCTGACCAATGCCAGATGTGTAAACTGCAATATGCATGCCCCTGAGGCACTTCCCATTATGGAGAACATTGATGTCTATCCAGTGACAGAAGCCTGCTGCAAGCCTAGTGATAGCACACCAGCACTACTAGGTTATACCACATATCATGTGTTATGGCCCTAACACCTGCACCAAAACATCAAAGGAGGGGGAGTATCCATATGCAGCACAGACACCCATATTGCCAGGTAACTGACAATGCACAAAGCAGCGGACACCACCCATGTGCACATAACTGTAGTCAAAACTGCTGTACAGTCTGTAGCATGCAACAGACCACACTCTCACACACAAGAACTCCACCCAGACATCCGAAGACACTGGAGAGTATGAATGTCCCACCAAATACCAGACAAGGTACACACAAAGTACCACATAGGTGTCAAACCATTATGTATGCAAGGAGTAATCAGGGACCTAGGGACACAGGCCGACATTAATCTGTCATGTGACAGCCACAATGCCAATGTGGCTATGAAGACTGTTGATACTGGACACCGTATCATGAAAGGATTCACATCAACATCAACAGAGGTCACTGTGCCGCTGTACTGTTCCCTTATCGGACCCATAATCTAGTACAATGACTCATATGGGATGTACCATACGTGACACCTGCAGCGGTTCGGAAGACCTCATAGTTACCCCACCAACAGGATAAAGGGTGTGAAATATATGTCATATGCTGCCTGGCTGTAGACACCCCAGCTGACTGCAGTCACACACTGCCTACACAGAGGCATTGTATGTCTGTTGTACAAGGCCATGTCCAACACAGGAGTAATGGACATGCTACACCACAGGAAATCAAAGCCATTGGAGCTGTGAGAGTCACAGATGTCAACCTCAACACATAATGAAATAAGATGTGCTGGAGGGACAGATACATAACCCATAGGCTCCCCACACCCAGAAACAGGATCCCAATCCATGGTAGGCAGAGCCCCTCACTGACACCCCTCAACAGGAATATTGCCAAGTGGATGGATGACCGTACATGTATACTGGGGGTCCCCACTGTGTCACGACCAGACAGAGGCACAGTGAAGAACCTCATAAATGGCCATAATTGAACATAGCAAGGGGTGGCGAAAGACACACACACTCTAGCTAGGCTTACTAATGGCCTAGTGTGTCTAGCCTACTATGAACCCATGAACCTATGAAGATACAAAACGTACAGGACACTAAGGATAATCACAAGGCTTACACAACTGATGGTAGGAACCATGTTGGGCATCCACAGATATGCCCTGAATCACACAGATATTACAAACAACATACCAAACACACACACATATTGCTAACATACAACCTGTCAGGTGCAGTGCAAACACCCCCCCTGAGTGCAAAATACCTATCCCAGCAGATGGTCCCCTGACATTGCAGATGCTGAGGTAACAGCCATCATCTGCAAAGCAGAACACACAGCAGCAAAGGTATGTGATGGTGTCCTGTGCTGAGGCCAACATGGACCCCAAGAATAATGGAATGTCAAATCACACTACTGGCCAATGTCAGCCTTACCACAGGATATGTACCGAAAGAGCAGTGTACAACAGTGGTCCATCACAACAAAGGTGTTGCCTGAATGGATACTCCAAACTACCACCCCAGAATCCTGCCAAGCTTGTTCTGCACAGCTATGGAAAGGATCAGTATGTACCGCAGACAGAAGGCTAATGTGGACCTACTGATACTGGACCCAACACACTGTGGCTGTTGTAACTGCAGAACCGGCCCCTAAACATGTCTGACCCATTTGAAGCAGTCATTAAGGTCATTGATGAGGGCTATGTGGTCCACATAGCATAGCTGGACCGTGCACATGCTTCTAGACAATACCGTACGTGTTCAGTACGGATATGTTCACCAGCTTAAATATACACCCCTATGTCAGTAGAGGGGTTGCAAAGCAGACCAAGGACAGAACTGACATGGTCAGATATGCTGCATCCATGTCAGACTACAAAGCGGATATGAGTGGCATCCCACAAGGCCTAGTCTTGCCCCCCCCCGTTCTGTATACATGTCCCATAGGTATAGGCCAACATGGAAGGACTGTGACTGAGCATGTATGCAGAGGAGTACAAACAGCCCACCATATCCGACCCCCAGCTGACACAAGCAACCCACAAAAGGGCCACCTACAAACAGACAACTGTAGCTATAGCCATGTCAGCAAGCTAATTGCAGAACTGTGTATAGACAACCACCGTGGATATACAGTAAGTGCCCACAAATTACCACACAGGTGTTAACCCATGAGGTACCTAACATGTAATGTGAGACCTGGGTACAAAAGGTGATAAATATCCTGCACTGGACAAACATGTGGCTGTAGTGTTCACAGAAACATGTACCATATACCCACCCAAACATGAAGGCTGGCAGATGTAGATAAGGGGAACTCACTGTGGCTCTGCAGCCATCCTCCAGCAGCAACACAACTGACTACAATAGCCCCTGTGGGATATACCGCAGCAGACACCTCCATCAACTGTAAAGTCCACAACAGTACCCCACCAGGGGTAGCAAAGAGAATGAACAGATGCCATGTGTTGCCCGAGTAAACAAACTGCAGCCCCACACACCGCCATCCTTCCCAGCTACAGGAAAGCTGTGCCTGATGTATGAAGCCATGTCCAACCTGGAATGAATGAACATGTTGCACCTTGTACAATCTGAATGACAGTGAGTTATGCACATGAGAGACCTGAACCCCAGCACTGACATACATAGAACAAGCTGTACAGAATGATCCATAGCACAGAAGGCACCCCCACACTTCAGTAAACTCCTGGTACAGGTCAGCCAGAGAGCCACATATCGACACCCCTCAAGAGGCATCCTGATGAGTGTATGGGAGATGGTAGGCTACCCTGGGTATCACTGTTATGTCAGAGGTAGACGGAGGCACAGTATACTAACCATGACATATGTAATGGCAAACTCCAGTTACAATGTGTGTCGAAGGACAAACACACCCTGTGACTAGCATCAGAAATGGCCTAGGGAACATCGCTAGTGTTTGCCAATGTCCACCCATGTTGTGGAATACACTAGCAATGTTGGACGAGCCTGGTGTAGGTAGTCCATATCTGAACATATTGCAACATGGTCATATGTGCACAACTGGCCCCTACACAGTCTGTTGTGCTCACTATGAAGATGTCAAGCAGTCATAGGACTAAAGCCCAGGATACTGTCCACCACAGTGAAAGTACCGAACCAGTACACTACACGGTACTACAGTGTTAGGTCATTATGAAAGTATGTTGAGAACTGTCTGCAAAGTATCCCATGCAATCCCTGCAGGCACAGTATAATCCCTGTTGTGGCATACACGAAGCAGTTGGCCAGTTAGTACACAACATGACACCCAACACACAATCATAAACGTGCGATATTGTCGAAGTTCACACACACCCAAATATGTGGTGGACTTCAGAGTGCAACATATGGAAAGCTCACACTGGGCATGCTCTCACACTTTGATAAATGAAGCATATGTCAGACAACATGCCATGGAAAGGCTGAACTGGGCATGCTCACACACTTAGGCCATATCTCCATTTAGCACTTGGCCACACATATCTGGTATTTGTACGTGTCAGTCCAGGAGCCAACCACAACACAGCAATCAGCCCAGTGCACACAGTAAATGACCACAGAGACATAAGTGATACAGTGGATCGCCATCATATGCAAACATCTTCCACAGATACACAAGTTGGTCATAGGAACAGGGAATGCTATGGCAATAAAGACCTGCAAACAGTAGAACAGCACAACAAATATTGTGCATCCGACAATTGAACATATGGGTGTAGAGGTCAATACTAGGCTTCTTGCCACAGGGAATGACAACTCAGCCAGTGTGTGCTTGGCATCTGCATCCCCAGGATAGTAGGCTACTGTGCAACTGTAAAGTAGGTCACAGAAGGCAACATGTGAGGCTAGTGAGCTGTGCCTCTGTCAAGCAGGGGCACCGTGGAGGTCTCAGGGATTGAATGTGCTAAGCCACAGCCATGTTGTTGGTGTGTGCTGTGAGAGGGTTGCTGAGGATCTCTGACAGTAGGTGTCCGTCAATAACAGACTGAGGGGAGCCCTATCTGCATTCTCTGGATGATTCCACTGTCAACACTGTGTTGTAATGAGTATGTGTGAATGAAGTGCTGTGCTGGAACTGTCCACAGATGTCCTCCCTCTGTGGGCTACAGCTCTGCAATGTATTAGGTCACTCTGTCTGATGAACGGCGCATATATGGCTGGTGTACAGCTGACAGGTGTCTTGTTGTGGAGCAGTCATGGGTATATGTGGGATAGCATGACCAATGCAAACTGTACACATGCTCATAAGATGCAATTGTCAAGGATTATGATGAGTGGCCAGTATAGTCCTCCAGCATGGGTCCTCTGAAGTCATCCACCCCAGTCTACACAAGTGTAGAGTCTGCTTGTGCTAAACACAGTTTGTGTGCAGTGACAACTTTGCCTGGGGGTGGAGATGAGATATGGATGTCCAGGGAAAGGTGGGTATGGTCAGATATCAACAGTGGTGGTCTCCCTCTGGTGTGGAACAGTGAGTACTCACGTTGTAGATGGACAGGTGCAATATGTATTTACCCATGTGGCTGTGGTGTGTGGTTCTGCCATAGCACATGGACCCACAAATTGTAGTGGCTGTAGGGTAAAGTGGTAGAGGCCTGAGTAGTTCTCACACACAATATGCCTGTACCTGATGTTAACAACTGGAATGGTGTATGTGAATACCTGCATATCCTGGCACTGTTCCCAGGGAAGCTAAGTGTGTGTCCTGGATGTGGGTGTGGTGTTCTGGACTGGTTGTGTTGTGTGTTACAGGTCCTGTGGTCCCAAAGCATGGTATAGAACATAACCTGACAGTGCCATGTGCATATCTGACCCGGACGTAGGTGGCTGCAAATGCATATATATGCTATCCCCCACCTGAGAGGTAGTACTACATCTACATACCTCTGTAGAAATAAAGACGTCAGCACCCTAGAAATACTACAGGTGCAGAACAAATGCCCAGCAATTCGGATAGTGCGCTGTGCTAATGCGTCTCCCTCAAGTGTCATAATATAGTTAGGTAGGGGTTCGAATCCTGCAGATGCTCAGTATGCGTGAGTGGAGTTTGTGTGTGAGAAGGAAATGTCCCTTTTGGCAACTGGGAGAACACACTACAGGATGCACACTCCTCTTTCTAAACACAGATGATGTCAGCACCCTATAAGTATAGCAGGAGAAGGGAAGCCTCCCAGTAATGCAAATAGCGAGCTCCGCTAATGCGTCCGTCTTGAGTGTCATAACATAATTAGGTAGTGGTTTGAATCCTGCAAAGGGCAAGTGTGTGTGTTTGGATGAGGGGGGTTACTGTATGTGTGCAAATTTGTGTGAGAGAAATGTCCCTTTCGGCAACTGGGAGAACACACTACAGGATGCACACTCCCCTTATCTAAACACAGATGATGTCAGCACCCTATAAGTACAGCAGGAGAAAGGAAGCCTCCCAGTAATGCAAATAACGCGCTCTGCTAATGCATCCATCTTGAGTGTCATAACATAGTTAGGTAGTGGTTTAAATCCTGCAAATGGCAAGTGTGTGTGTTTGGAGGAGGGGGGGTTAGTGTGTTTGTGCAAATTTGTGTGAGGGAAATGTCCCTTTTGGCAACTGGGAGAACACACTACAGGATGCACACTCCCCTTTTTAAACACAGATGATGTCAGCACCCTATAAGTACAGCAGGAGAAGGGAAGCCTCTCAGTAATGCGAATAGCGTGCTCTGCTAATGCGTCCGTCTCGAGTGTCATAACATAATTAGGTAGTGGTCTGAATCCTGCAAATGGCAAGTGTGTTTGGATGAAGGGGGGTAGTGTGTGTGTGTGTGTGTGCAAATTTGTGTGCGGGAAATGTCCCTTTTGGCAACTGGGAGAACATACTACAGGATGCACACTCCCCTTTCTAAACACAGATGATGTCAGCACCCTATAAGTACAGCAGGAGAAGGGAAGCCTCCCCGTAATGCAAATAGTGCACTCTGCTAATGCGTCTATCTTGAGTGTCATAACATAGTTAGGTAGTGGTTTGAATCCTGCAAGTGTGTGTGTTTGGATGAGGGGGATTACTGGGTGTGTGCAAATTTGTGTGAGGGCAATGTCCCTTTTGGCAACTGGGAGAACACACTACAGGATGCACACTCCCCTTTCTAAATACAGATGATGTCAGCACCCTATAAGTACAGCAGGAGAAGAGAAGCCTCCAAGTAATGCAAATAGCGCGCTCTGCTAATGCGTCCATCTCGAGTGTCATAACATAGTTAGGTAGTGGTTTGAATCCTGCAAATGGCAAGTGTGTGCATTTGGATGAGAGATGTTAGTGTGTGTGTGCAAATTTGTGTGAGAAAAATGTCCCTTTTGGCAACTGGGAGAACACACTACAGTATGCACACTCCCCTTTCTAAACACAGATGATGTCAGCACCCTATAAGTACAGCAGGAGAAGGGAAGCCTCCCAGTGAGAAAAATGTCCCTTTTGGCAACTGGGAGAACACACTACAGGATGCACACTCCCCTTTCTAAACACAGATGATGTCAGCACCCTATAAGTACAGCAGGAGAAAAGAAGCCTCCCAGTAATGTGAATAGCATGCTCCGCTAATGCTTCCGTCTCGAGTGTCATAACATAGTTAGGTAGTGGTTTGAATCCTGCAAGTGTGTGTGTTTGGATGAGGGGGGGTAGTGTGTGTGCGCAAATATGTGTGAGGGAAATGTCCCTTTTGGCAACTGGGAGAACACACTACAGGATACACACTCCCCTTTCTAAACACAGATGATGTCAACACCCTATAAGTACAGAAGGAGAAGGGAAGCCTCCCAGTAATGCAAATAACACGCTCTGCTAATGCATCCATCTCGAGTGTCATAACATAGTTAGGTAGTGGTTTAAATCCTGCAAATAACAAGTGTGTGTGTTTGAATGAGGGGGGTTAGTGTGTGTGAGGGAAATCCCCCTTTTGGCAACTGGGAGAACACACTACAGGATGCACAGTCCCCTTTCTAAACACAGATGATGTCAGCACCCTATAAGTACAGCAGGAGAAGGGAAGCCTCCTAGTAATGCGAATAGCGCGCTCTACTAATGCATCCATCTCAAGTGTCATAACATAGTTGGGTAATGGTTTGAATCCTGCGAATGGCAAGTGTGTGTGTTTAGATGAGGGGGATTAGTGTGTGTGTGCAAATTTGTGTGAGGGAAATCCCCCTTTTGGCAACTGGGAGAACACACTACAGGATGCACACTCCCCTTTCTAAACACAGATCATGTCAGCACCCTATAAGTACAGCAGGAGAAGGGAAGTCTCTCAGTAATGTGAATAGCGCACTCTGCTAATGCGTCTCTCCTGAGTATCGTAATGTAGTTAGGTAGGAATTTGAAACCTATAAATGGCATGTGTGTGTGTTTGGATGTGGGGAGTTTGTGTGTGTGCATTTCCGTATGAAAAACATGTTAGTTTTGGCAATCAGGAGATCACACTACCTGATGCGCATTACCCTTTCAAAATACTGATGTTGTCAGCACCCTATAACTACAGCCAGAGAAGAGAAATTATCTAGTAAACCGAATAGTGCGCTTTGCTAATGCGTCTCTCACGTGTCACTAACTTAGTTAGGTAAGGGAATGAATCCTGCAAATGGCAAGTGTGCATGTGTGTGGGGGTAGTAGGGTGTGTGTAAATGCAAGTGTGACAGAACAGATCCTTTTGGCAAATACTACAATACACCAGATGATGCATACTCCCCCAGTAAACACAGGGGATGTCACCACACTATCAGCACAGCCAAACAGGGCTAGTTGGCTAGTAATGCCAATAGTGTGCTCTGCTACTGTGTCTATTACCATTGTCAGAGTACAGATAGGTATGTTTTGGTAACCCACAACTGCCACGTGTGGTTGTGTCACACAGTATGACCTTGTGTGGGTCTTTGTACATAACAATGCATGCCATTGCCTAAACCAGCAATGGCATTGCACACATGATGCACGTGTGTGACACATACACATAAATACCTGTGACCTGCAGTAGTTACCATGTCTGACACATGCCTCGAGTGGATAAATGGTATTTGCAATGTATACCAATATGACTGTGTCTTACTGTGCAGGGTCCGCGCGTGGTATGTCTCTATACAGTGTGGGTGTCTATGGTGAAATACCTACAGCAGGGGATACACATCTGGTCTGGGCCATATAGTGTACATGTAGTCGATGTACAGGTGCTGCATGTTCCCACCTGTTGTGGTAGTGGTAACATGTCATTCCACTGCAATTCAGTGACCACATGCTGTGAACCCTTCAACTAGTGTGTTGTAGCTACAGTAATGCTCACACACAATGTTTGGCTGGATGCAGTCCAGCCATATAAAGGCAGTTCTTGAGACTGTCATATTGCCAGTGTTGTTATGGAGGATAGGTGGTCTTCCTGTGTATGGGAGGGTTGTGTGTGCCAGGCTATGAACCAGATGGCAGTCTGACACACTGTTAGCTGCACATGAGTAGGCCCTGATGGTTTGTGCTGTGCCAACAACCTGGATGTGTGTGTATCTGTGTTACTTTGGGATACCACCCCCCTATCCATGTGTGTTACATGTGTAGGGGACGACAAGCATGGTATGGGGCATAACCTGTCAGTGATGGGTAACACCTGTGAGCCATGAATCATGAATCTGGTACTGCACAGACTTTGCAGTTCACCGTGCTGAGGGCAGTGTCTGGTGCATGCATCTTCCGGTGTACACTGCTGTTGTTGTGTAGCAGCACTGTTAGTGTTCTAACCTGTGTGATACCCACGGAGGTGGCTATGTAAACCATGTCCTGCAGCATAAGGCAGTATGTGTGTACCAAGGAGCTTTGCCATTATACATCGGGCCATGGGTGTCACGTGCAAGATGACCCTTGCACATCATTGTGGCTTCCTAGCATGTAAGCGCCGCGTTGACAGCCAGTGGATACCCTATGAATGACAGTGGAGACTGAGCATAATGTAGACATACAACACCCTTCCCACATATAGTGGTAGAATACCTGGTGAGGGTATGTTGGCAACCAACATCAGGCTCATACTGGCCTGTGCCACATGCTGAGAGATCCATTCTATGTTCCCTATCATGTAGTCCAGGGAGGTATGTCTCAGGCAGCCATACTGGCATGGTCAATGAGTGAGTCATATGTATCCATGCCTTTGACTGACCTGTATGCATGTGTTCTGTGGTGGACCATAGTGCCCCTGAGGCATATCACTGTGACCTTCACCAGATACAGCCTGTTGAGCGGGACCCCAGTGCAGCACACAAGACAGGTACCTGACACGTCTGTAGCAGGTGTGCTGTGTAGCCCTACAGGCTGTGAGTGTGTGACACAGGGGATGTGTGTGCCATGTATGGCATGTGCTCTGTTCCGACGGAACATATGCCTGTGTGCCAGCTGCGGAGGTGTGTGATGCCCAGGCAGGCTGCTATTCTGAGTCCCCACATATGCCCCAGTGTGTTCAGCATGCTGTCAGTGCGTGTCAATGTCTGACTTGTATTGTAGTCACTGTAATATATTTTATTTATTTATTTATTTATCCTACATTTATTGACTGGGATAGTTCGACTGGATGCATGTCCATTTCCAGGGGAGGCCCGTGGAGACAAGCTACTAGGGTAGCAGATACAGCATTACATAATACTAGCATTACATATTACAAACAGATTATTTACAGAGATTACATAAGTAAGCAAGTCAAACATGTTCCACAGGTTAATGTTAGTCCTGAGCACAAGTCAGGATTTAAGTAAAGTGGTTCACAGATTTTACACATTCGAGTTAGCCAAGCTTGATACATTGACATAGCCAGTTAAGTGACAAATGTTGTTTGAGTCTACTGTTAAATTGACCTAAGGTGGACAGTAGGGTAATATCAGCTGGAAGTGAGTTCCAGGATCTACTTACAGGGTTTGCAAAGAGAGAATCACCGGCTGTGTTATTAAACTTGCTAGTCTGAATTAGTAATTTGTTAGAGGATCGAAGTGGTCTAGGATTGTTATAGGGGGTGATAATATTTGAAGTGCAGGAGTATTGTCTGGATTATAGAGGATTTTATAGGCCATAATCAGTTGGTTATACTGTATTAGGCTGGGTATTGCAAGCCAACCAAGCTGATTTAGACTGATGCAATGATGTGTCCTAAATGGCAGCCCAGTGGCAAACCTGGCAATGTGGTTGTAGCAAATTGAGTGTTTGTTAAGGGCAGTCTTGTTCATATTCGAGAGTAGAGGGGATGCATACAGAAGGGTTGAAACAAGGTGTGAGCGAGCTATGGCACCTTTAGCTGGAGGGGCTAGGAAGGCTTTAATTCTGTAAAGTGACCCTAGTTTTCTATTGATGGCTTTGATAATTTGGTTAACATGTAGGTCACATTTGAGATTATTGTCTATGATGACACCTAATAGTTTAGTAGATGGGTCAGGGGAGATTATTGTGCCATCAGTTGATGTTATGGTAATGGTGAAAGCGGTAGACCTACGTGTTGGTGAAATAACAGCAGTTTAGTTTATTTGGTATTTAGGATCAGACGATGTTCAGAAAGCCAGTTTTCTATTGTATTAAAGGTGGTCTGGGTAGCTGACCATAAATCTTCTGGAGATGTGGCTGAGCAGATCAGAGTAGAGTCTTCAGCATATTGGAGTAGAATACCCCAGAACGCAACACAGGCACGCTGTAGTTGGTGTAACAATCTTCTTTTATTGCATTAAATGAATAATACATGAAAATATATGTTTTCTCTAAAGTCAGGAATTTAGATGGTACTAAGATTAACAATGTGAACTATAAAGCCTTAGAATATTATGATTGTAATTCGGTAGGGGTAGTGTACATTATAGGTTGTGGTTGTGGCAAACAAAAATGGAATATCGGTCAAACTACTAGAAAAGTGAAACTCAGAATCATGGAACATTTGGGCGACATCAAGCATAGAAGATTGGAGAGTCCTGTGGCTAAACATTTTTTGGACTTTCATAGGGGGACTCCTGAAGGATTCATATATTGTGTGTTAGGAAAACCCAAAAATTTAGAGGGTGATGCAGGATTTCATAACAGATTATTGGAAATGGAATCCAGATTTATTTTGAATTATAAAACTTACTTTCCAAATGGCATGAACATTGAAATATGAATCTTTATATTATAAGTAATTAAAGCTTAAGGATAGGGACAGTGGAGATACATAAAAGTTTATTTACATATTTAGAGTTTATTAAAAATTTATAACATAAAGTTTTGCATAGAACTTTAGAGAAAACATATATTTTCATGTATTATTCATTTAAAAGTTAAGAAAGGAAATGTTATTTATAATATAGGTGTTAAATTATATAATGCATTTTTACATTCAATGTTTATTACCAATTTTTTGAAGTTAAAAATTAAAACAATATATAAAAACAATGTATTTAATAATGTACTTAGTAAAATTTAGTAAATCACAAGGGCAGGTTCACTTAATGGTTGTTTAATTGTTCAATTGTTCAATTGTTTGATTGTAATCAATTATGTCAATTTGACTTGGTTAAGGATATAAAAGGTGTGGTGGTATGTAGGATGAATGTATTCCTTGAGAAGGCGAAGGCCGAGGTACCAGAATGCAATAAAAGAAGATTGTTACACCAACTACAGCGTGCCTGTGTTGCATTCTGGGGTATTCTACTATAAGTAATTTTTCAGCGTTTTATATATCTTCAGCATATTGGATACAGCTGACTTTTGGGATGACGGTATAAAGGTCGTTAATGAAGATGGAGAACAGCAAGGGCCCTAGTATAGAGCCTTGTGGTACTCTGAGGGTGTTAGGTAGAAGGTTAGAGAGTTTGTTCTGCCAGTGGCCAGCCTGCTGTTGACCATGCAGGTAGGATTGAAACCATTGGAAGGCTCCAGTATCTAGACAGTGTTTGCAGGGTGTGGAGTACAAGTTGGTGATCAACCATATCGTATGCCTTGGAAAGATCCAAAAAGAGGGCTGAGGATATATAATTAGTGTTGCAAGTATGGTTTATGGTGTTAGTAAAGGCTAGGAGGCCTGAAGTAGTGCTGTGATGAAGACATAAGCCATGCTGAGTGTCTGCCATAATGTGATTTTGGATTAGGTGGTGCATGAATTGTCTATGACAAAAGTTTCCATAATCTTTGCAAGTGGAGAGAGTATAGCTATTGGCCTATAAGTGGAGAATTCAGTAGAGCTGCCTCCTTTGTGAAGTGGGATTACATATGACATTTTCCAGATGGTGGGAAAGTTAGATTCTACCATGGTTCGTTTGATTACCTTTGAGACGAGGTAAGCAATAGCATCATCTGGTTTTGATAGGTACTCGGCAGGGAGTTGATCAGCAGAAAGTGTAGTGGGTTTCACTGTTTCAATCAAGGTACGGAGAAGTGAAGTGGCGACTGGTTGGCAGCTGAACGCAAGTAGGTTTCTAGGGGTGCTACTTTCAGGACCAGGGGAGCTAGGAGGTAGATGGCTAGCTAGGGCCTGAAATGTCTCAGTAAAGAACTGGTCAAAACTATCATGAACATCTTCAGGGGTATTATCAATAGTAGCAGCAGGGATTGGTTTGACGTTTGTCCAGGATGTAGTATATATGACATGCCACCTGACAGGGTATGGCATTACTGGGTTCAGAGAGACCAGTCCCCAGATTGGCTGTGTGGTGGCATCCCACACATGTGTTGTACGTTCCTGGCCAAGGGTGATGGCTGACTGCATACATGTGGCAGCTGTGACATTGACACATGACTCACATAAACCACAACTGGACCATAGAGGCGATTCACAGGTTACCTTTGCACATACTACCCTAGTAGTGTGATTGCCATGGTGAGTACCAACACATAGGGCCAATGGGGAACAACATACTGAAGGTGTGTATGTGTGGGTGTACCGCTACTGTTTCATAGCACTGACATATATGACTGCACACGTGGGTAAATGCCAGGTAAGACGTGTGCAATGTGTCACAGGCAACGTACATGCGTACAGGACAGACAGTGACGTTCTGTCATGTGTAAAGTTGACATACGTATCATACGCTATGCAGATGTCACTAGAAGTCTACAGAAGCACTGTAACTCTTCATTGCAGGTGTAAGCAGTGTTCCAACCCCAAGCGAACATGCATGCAAACAAAGCTACAGTAAACAGGGCTGGAAGTAGTGCATTATACAACAAAGAAGGGGTAACAATAACAGTAAGTAACAATGCAAATATGTAGGCACTATCAACATGTACCCAGGAATACACAGCGCAGATGCCCATGGTAGAACTGATATTATGTCATACTTATTTGTGATTTGGATTACATTGGTACTGCACACATATCTACATGCACGAACATCCACATGGCATAGTCATTGTGGGCAACTTGACACCATTACTGTACATGTCCACCATTGTATATCACTACTTGCGTTAGCTTTCCCCCTGTGCTACCCATGTATGCGGCTATCTGTTGACAACCTTACCACCGGCATGCAATTATGTGCAGCTGTTATACTTTGGTATGTACTATGGGTGCAGATTACAATTCAGGACATTCATACAGTTACTGCAGCAGGCATGCTGGGATAAACACAAAGTCATAGCAGCACACTGTACTGTTACCAACATGATACTACTAATACACTTCTATGTAGTCACCCTGTGCATCAGCAATGTGTTTACCTGTTCCCACAATGATGTTGGAGATTGCAGGAGGTGGCACAGTGTCATCATATGCACAGGGTGTGGATTAGGTATGCCTGAGTCAGCCACTGATACCACCAATTGACATGTGTGTGTATGTGTGTTGGTGAGGGGCAGCAGTACAGGGTGGGGCAGTGTTGGTGCAGTGTGTGTGCGTGTATGTGGTCACCCTAGGTGTTAACATTTCACATGTGTGTATGCACGCACACAGTTCCACCTCATGGCTGCCATATACAGGGGTTTGTGGACAGCCACAGACTGCACCTGGCAGGCCATACAGATCAGTGTCTGTGTGCACAGACACGGTACCTGTGCCTGGCAGGGGTGCTACAGACCATATCCAGTACTAAGCCAGACTGGGTACTGTCATCAGAAGCGGGAGTGTGTTGACTGGACAAACATCCCTGTTGGGACTGTCCAGAGCCACGTGCACGTGGTCTCCTGGGGCGTTCCGATGACAGCACAGACCCAGCATTGCTGAGGCTGCTGCTGGCACTATGGGGGTGTGAGCGAGCCTGTTGTCATCTGCGCCGACTGCCAGCTGCTGCTGCTGCCAGCATACGGCCACGTCGACGCCGCAAACGCCCACCATTGCCCTGGCTCATGGACATCTGGTTGTGGAACTGCTGTAATATGTCCCCACAAAGTCTATCTATGACATCGGTGAAGTTACGGATGGCATCCGCAATGTCCCGCATACTGTCTGTCATGGCTGTGCGACATGGTCTCAGCTCCCTCAGACCCTGTCTGGTGTACCTTTCCATACGTGACTGTGCCTGCATGACAGTCCGAAACATAGCTGAGGTTGACAGACCTCTTTGGGCACGTCGGCCAGAGGCAGTACGCCCACGGATGCTCCCACGAGAACCCATGGGCAACTGTCTGTGTGGTGCCATCGGAGGACCCTGCCCATGGCTGCTGTGTGGGGATGCATGTGCAACAGGTACCACATTACCCTGGTCTATGCCCACTGTATCCTGTCCATCACCTAGAGACAATGGTGACAAAGGATGTACAGGCAGGATGACTGTGCGCAATGATGGGGTTGACAGCTGTGTACTGTCAATTGGCTGACCAATGGCAGACCCTGACACACCTTCCTGTACCATTACACAAATATCATCATTACCAGTAGCCGTGGCACAGGATTCAGGTTTCCTGCTGCTGGTCACCAGAGCAGCCCCAGAACCTGTGGGAGGAAGACAGGAAACACAGTTTACAGTCTCCAGACATTGTTACCAGTGATGCACTTATACACACATGCATACATGCACACATAGACACATGCACGCATGGACACAGGCACACATGCACACATGGACACAGGCACACATGCAGACATGCACACGTGGACACATGCACACAGGCACACATGCACACATGCACACATGCACACAGGCACACATGCACACATGCACACATGCACACGTGGACACATGCACACATGCACACGTGGACACATGCACACATGGACACATGCACACATGCACACATGCTGCGTGGTCACATGCACACATGGGCACATGCACACATGCACACATGCACGTGATGCGTGTACACATGCACTCATGCACACGTGGACATAGGCAGACATGCACACATGCACACGTGGACACAGGCACACGTGGACACAGGCACACATGCACAGATGCACACGTGGACACAGGCACACCTGCACACATGCACACATGCACACATGGGCACAGGCACACCTGCACACATGCACACATGCACACCCCGCAGTATACACACAGAGCACTACTGAGTTACACTACTGTTACTAGCATTATCAGGACTATTATAGGTTATGTTAAACACACTCACCAGCATGGATGGCCTGCCTTGCTGTAAACCTGGAGGGACCTGCAGAAATGATGAGATTAATGTCAGTGGGCACAACTGTGCCATTGATACTGCATATGATACAGTGTACAGAACAGTCAAGTGTACATATGGCATATTACCTGCACGCTCCATGTCGTGCTGCTGTGTGGAACCAGCCTCCATCATAATGCAGGTGTACTGCTGTTGGTGTTCCGGGGCTGGAGCCACAACACTTAGGAGTAGCCCCTCCAGTCTGGTGAGGGGGGGATGTGTGGCCGCCCCATCTCCTGTGGCGACCTGTTGCCTGTTGATATCTGATGCACGCTGATGGACACTTCGGATTAAATCACTGCAGTGATGTCGTACCTGCTCATATGTCCTGTTATGCGTGCCAATATCATTTACCCTACGGACAAGGTCTTGCCACAGTGCAGCCCTCTCCTGCTGATTCTGACTGGTGCAGGAAAACAGGATGTCATACTCCTGCACCAGGCTCTGGTGGATCTCCTCATCTTCCGCCACAGAGTAGGCGGGGTCACGCTGATGCGCCATCTCCCTGGAAGAGAACACAAACAGGATATCAGCAGACCATGTCAGCAATATATGGCACACATACTATACATGATACTCATGTGTAGTGATATACAACTACTCCCATATGTTGCATGTGTGTGTGTCGTGGTGGATACACAGGTACATGACAAGATATCAGTGCTCAGCCAACACCTGTGCAACAATACCTGCCACATTCCACACAACATAGTAGCATGCCCCATCGGTCAGCACACACTGACAGGTGTAATGCACAACCTCACTCTGGGGGTTCATCCCAAGGTACTGTATGTGGGACACCGTCCACTACTGTGATGTGGACAGAAGTTACTCAGCCTGGATATACATATCCCACCACCACCACCAGCACAGTAGACTTTGATATGTATGTGATTAGACAGTTATTCACTTGCTGGGACTGAGATGGTATCCATGCAGCACACTGGGCCAGTGGAAGCCACAAGCCACACTGCTGACCCCTTTGCAAATGCTTACTACGGACATGCCACAGATTGCATGGAACTTGCACACACATTTCTAACCCAGACCCTATGCACAAAGGTTAGGCATCCTGTCCGGTGGACCCCAGTCAGAGGCAGATTGTATAACAATAGCAGGAGGCTACTGCAGGACAGAGCACATTCACATTAAGGTAAGGCATCTGTGTTCAGCACTGGTACTATGCTACCGTCCGTCATAATGGCCACGGCCTACTCTGGGAGGGAAATGGACACAAACACTATGGATGACCACAAGGCCTTCTTCAGTTATGTTACACATATGGACCACATGCCTCAGATATGCTCTGTGTTAATACACACCTACTTAACATTCACCAAACACACGGATATTGGCAACAATCTTGCAGACATGTTCGGTGCACGTATCCCCCCTCCTTCTCCCCCACCAGTTGAAATATTTATCACAGCTGGATGTAACCTCCCTATCATCTCACATGTCCAGGTGAGGGCCACCCTCAGCAGAGAAGAACACACAGCATCACTGTGACCTCATGGTATCCCTGGATGCGTGCTACCTGCACTCTGAGAGGACATACAACCACATATAACACTGATAATTTATCTTGGCCGTACTACAGGATATGTACCTGGACAGTGGCATACAGCAACAGTGGTCCCACACCACTAAGGGGGCACCTCGACTGACCCTGGGAATTACCACATCATATGCATAATGGGCCTGGTCTGCTAAGCTATGGAATTATGCAGTATGGGATGCATATGCAGTGATATTGGGTACCTGCAGACACTTGTTCCCAGCCAGTGTGCCTTTGGGATGGGCTGATCCTGCCTTTTGAACCTGGCTGACCTTTCAAAGCAGTCACTACAGCCATTGCTGGGGCAACGCACAGACAACTGCTGCCAGGATCATGGCCCAAGACTGATTGACATGTAATGTATGGTCATCCCCTTTTGGTGGAACTACGTACACACAACATATCACATGGACATACCTATGGATACAGACCTATGACACATTTGGAGGGTTCACAGTATGCACACTATTAACCTGCTACTTTCCATTACCTGTGTTTGTCGCAGCTGATTGCGTTACCACTGCTTCTGCTTGCTGCTGCTACTGTCAGTGCTGACAGCTTTGGGTGACAGAGTCACAGTGTATAATTTTATTTATTTATTTTTTTTGCTCTCTCTCTCTCTCACTCTCCCTCTGTCTGCTTACAGACAGTGCAATGAATGTATTGCATGTGTGGAGTGTTAGCACTGGATGCTTTTGTAGGTATCTGCATAGGTCCATGTGATGGCCTCTGCACCAATTGTAAGCCAGCATTTGCTAATTGCATACAGCCAGTTGTGTACTGATTGCAGCTCTCAGTGTGATTTCAGGTCAGTGCTATAAAAGGGTATGTGGGATAGGCATTGCCCTTTCAGATTGTGAGGGCAGGGACCATGCTGGTATTCTGTGGACAGTGTTCTGTGAGTGTAAAGGTTAGTATCTTTCTCATGATTCAGGCTGCGTTGTATATTCACATTTCTCCATTCCTCTCTCATGTTCCCTGTAGCAAGTGTGTATGCACAATGACTCCTACAACTATATATAGATATATATATATATATATATATATATATTTATGTACATATACATACATTTATATATGTACTTTAACTGACATTATTATCTACAAGCTACCAACTAGCATGGCTGTTTCTGTTCACACACTATTATTATGGAAATCCAGTAGTTTTGACAGTAATTTTAAATGACATGCTTTGTGTACTACACATCCTATATTCCCTTTACATTCATCCCTACTATTACATGTTATATTTATTTTAACACAATGTTCTTGTATAAGAGTCATGGCTTTGTAGTAGGTCATACAGCCTAGTGTTTCCAAGGTCCTGGGTTCGGGACTGACAGTATGATTTTATTTTGCTTTTGAACTGAGTACAGGACCTGTCAATCAAAGTGACTAAGGCACTTTTAAGCAGTTATAACCGGGTTAGCGCTGGTTTGCGTGGAGCTCACGCATGCGCACTGGCGGTTAGCTCTGCGCACACAAGCGCACACCCACTTACAACCGCTTAACGGTGCTTACGCTGGCGCACACCCGCGCTATTTTCTTTGAAAGAAAAGAAAATGGGGAGACAGGAAAGTGGTGAAAAAGGGGTCACAAAGAGGGTAAGACAGTAGGGAAACAAGCTTGGGATTTGCAGGAGGGATGTAGGTAAGGCCCATAGCTGCCCATTTCTTCATCAGCAACAGCTGTGCATATGTATGTAATTTGGTGTGACATTTGAAACCTTCCACCCACGAGAGAGGTGTCAGGACAACAATAATACTTGTTGTACAGCCAATTGTAATTGATAGATTCCATGTCCAGCAGACATGTGTGTGGAATGGGCAGCTATGTATGAGGCGTAATTTTTTTGTGGGTACAGAGTGCCCTTTTTTTTTTTTTTTTTCAGGTGAGAGTGGTACGTCAGGTGAAGGAAGTCGGTATAGCTGGGGAGGTAGGTTGGGTAGGTAAACAGACAAGACAAATAAGACGCATACAGGGGTGGTGTATGACACGTGTGGGGGGGTTACACAATTGATGGGGATGGAGGTTTGGATATCCAGAGCCCATGAGCCCACAGATGGCAACAGTGGAACGGATATCCCCACCCATAGGCAGTTGCCACTGTTCCTTCATTGCCCAGGATGGAGCTGTGCTGGGGGCTGTGTAGGCCGGGCAACAGGCATGCCCGTTAGTTGCGCCACCCGTGCCTCGAGCTGGCGTAGGGGCTCGAAAACAGAGTCCCGAATCTCCCTACGCACCACAGTCCGGATGCTACGGAGGGTGAGTGGTGGTTCTCCTCCGGCCACACTTGCAGAGGGGGGGTGAGCCCCATCCCCTGCAAGCGCTTCCACCCGCAGGTGGCACAGGGCCACCGGAGGAGGGTCCAGACTCAGCACTAGTGCCAGGTGCACTCGCCAGCTGAGGTGGGAGAGGTGGGTCTGCTGGAACCCACCTTCCCTGTCGTCCTATGTTTTGCATTATGTCATGACAGTTTGGGTTAGTGACATATAATACCATTCACAATTAGTTGTAACAGCATGCATTAGTATTTCCATTAACCAAAGACCCAGATATTCACACCATTGAACAGCGTGCATAACACATGCATAATTTGAACAGAAATACACAGTCCAACAACATGCAGGGTTAATTGATGGCAACAGACCATCAGGTTTGGATGTATGAACAGGGCAGATGCATCAACGGACATGCAAATATATATGACCCAACAGGACAAACGTCCAGGGGTGTTAATTGTGATTGCACATACCATTTTCACGTGGAATGGGTTATATTTGGTTATAGGGTGGGGTAAAGAAAATAATATTAACACCTTCGAATAACAATACATATGCTGTACATTTCTAATAGCTACAATTATATACACACTACTGTTCTAACTACAGTTTCCTATATGATAACTATTTCAACTTGGTGATAGGACTGTTACTGCAACATCAATATACATTTTGTGTGTGTTTGTGTGTGTGTGTGTGTGTGTGTGTGTGTGTGTGTGTGTGTGTGTGTGTGTGTGTGTGTGTGTGTGTGTATTGTTCTTCATACGCATTCATTAATTGTCCATGCTCAACCACAGGGAGCCTGGTTAAAAAACGTGCCAAAAATTTATTAAAACATAGTACACAGATAATCTTATTTGTGTACTGTGTTTTAATAAATTTTTGGCACGCTATTAATGTGGCTCCTTGTGGTTAAGCAGTGGCATTCAAACTGCAGCTTTGTACATTGTGGCCCAGTTCTGGGGAAAATCTTTGGTTATTTGGTGTATTTTTCATCCCCAATTCCATTTCAGTCTGTTCATACTTAACTGTCCATGACTGGAATACCATAATATCCTAACCCACTCAGCATTAACACCCATTTAAGAATCTACTATTTCTCTCTCTCTCTTCATATATATATATATATATATATATATATGTATATATATATATATATATATATATATATATATATATATATATATACACACACACACACATATGTATGTGAAACCTCATTACATTAAGGAAAACAGTTATGTATGAATATTATTGTACAGCACATTTTCATAACACAACTTTATATGTATCATATGCGGTTCAATATATAGACACACATTTTTAAATAGATGACATATTCATTAACGTATACATTATATAAGTCACTGACTTTTTTGGTTTAAAGAATATGTAGTGAATGTATTATCTCTGATAATGGCACAGCAACTTTAATATAGTTTCTCTTTTGATTGCACATCCGGTGCACTACCATTAGGATCAGTTTTAAATGAGTCTTGCAAATCAAAATATTTCTGTTGACTTGAATTCTTACACATGGACACGTTCTTCTCTGAAAAGATGGAACATGACATTTCATCTCTCAACTTTAGCACACATCCGTCCTATCTGAACTCAGTGCTAGATTAATATCATTTACAAGTGATTGGTAAACTTATGTTTTCGTATTTTTCTATATGATAATCGTGACCTTCTATCAGACAAGGTCGTTGATGCTCTGTGAGGTAAATTACAATACACTGTATGTTTTTTAAGAATGGGGGTTTTTGAGGGCGACTTAATAGCTAAGGTGTTTGCCTTACAAACACAAGGTGCAGGGTTTGAGTCTCACAAGGGTAATTGGCTAGGCTTAAAAATGTCTCACAAGGGCAGTTACCTTAATACTAAACTATGAACCTATGATCATAATACTGTAGATTTTATTTCACACTATACAGTCATGCTTAAACCATAAAATTGAATTCTGCTGAGTATTTATCCTTACTCTTCCTTTTTCATCTATTACAGTAGAACTGTGTTTTCTGGGGCATTTGCAACAACTTGATTTTACAGATTTCATTGTCAGGTAATAGTAAGAAGTATGATGTAGGCAGTTTAAACATTAAGCATCTACCCATCAACATTGGAGCTTGTGATATGCCTGCACATGCTAATGGCATGTATCTGTTGTCAAGTACTGACAGATAGCAGACTAAATTTGCTAAAGCATCACATTTTAAATAAGATTTTTCAATGTTTGCCCTACTCATTCCATGTGACTATTGTTCTGCAGTATATTAATCAATTGTCCAGAATTTTGCAATCATTAGATAATTATATATGTGTGAGTTTTAGACTTCATATACTTCAGAAAATGCATTCTAATGCAAAACAGAAGCCTCCGTGTAAGAGTTATAACTCATACACGGAGGCTGCAGTTAAACGGAGTGATGTCAGCATGGTCTGCATATTCATGAGAGCATGCTGAATCACACTTAAGGCCAACACGGACCGTGTAAGACAGTAGGGGCGTGTCCGTAGGCCGAGCCCTGTAAGCGGACACGCCCCCAGAAGAGGAAATGTTCCCAAAGTAAACACCCACGACAGAGTCCACGGAAATGTGAATAAACAGAACACAACACATGCCCCCACAGACTATGAACAGAAAACGTATAAATAAACATGTTATATATTTTTTTCAAATTGTAAAAATGTTTAACCGTGAGTGCGCTCGTTTGCGTGCCGTCAAGCGCAGCTACAGTTAGCAGTCAGTGGGAAAGCATATAAGAACTAAATATGCAAAATAAGCCAGGAAGCAATAGCGTAGTGGTAGAGATGTTGGCTGAAGAGCAGGCATTCATGGTTCAAGCCCCATAACACCAATTTTTATTTTAGCAAAATAAGCAGGAAACAAGTCCCTGACAAATATGTACACATAAAACCACATTTTATGTAAAATGTAATGAAATAGCCCATTTATATTGAAGAAATGTGAGGTAACAAAAGAATAAAAAATGCCAGATGTGCCCATAGCTGAGCTACAGTTTAACAGAGTGAGTGCATCTGCCCGTAGATGAACAGTGGTTTAACTGGTGCAAAATGAGTGCCCGTAGCTGAGCAGTGGTTTAACACACTAAATCTATGTGCCCCTAACTGAAATATGCATGCCGATAGCCAAATGAGGCTTAAAGCAGCATACCCCGTTTGCGCGGAGCTGCGCACCACGCAAACAAGCTAACCGTTGGGCAACGTTGAGCAAGCCGTATCAAAACTGCCTTTACACAGACACACCCCTCAGCATGTCTAGACAGTCATGAAAAATAAAAAGCAGTGGCCAGGTTCGAACCCAGGATACTATACACCATAGTCAAGGTACAGAACCACTAAGCCATGACAGCAGTACCCTTAAATGCAATAATAGCTAATATATAGGAATGAATACAAACTGGAGCATGACAATGCAGGTTTACTGAAGTTGATACAAATCCAAAATGGCCAATCACAGATATGTGTGTGGGAAAAACGGACTATATAAGCCCCATAGGTGGGAATACACAGCATAAACGATTGTAGAACTGACCTGCAGGCAGAATGACAGGAGTAGGAGAGGGTAGTTGCTTTCGAGCACAGAGGTGGGGCGTTGAGGAGTCCAGGTACATGGTCTGGCTCCTAGTCCATAATCATGAGGCCCAACTCATGCAGGGCCAGGTCCTCTGGGTAGCATACAGGGCCGAGGCATGGGACCGGTTGGCTCATGATCTCACCAGTGCCACAGGGATTCCAAGGACTGGTGAGCAGGTCCGTCACCACCATGCGGACCTGAAGAGACGCAAGCAGGACCAACTGAACCTTTGGATCCAGAAGGCCCGGCAAACACCCAACGCCCCACTACTGAGTAAGTTACATTTAATTATGTATGTAAGAAATTAAACTAGCTGATATTATGGAGATGTGTATTCCAATATTACTTCATTTATATTACAGCTGCAGGTGTCCGTTCTACGAACCGCAGAGCCTATGGCGATAGGCTGGTGCGTTGCCACCAGGCAGGTCAGTAATCCACTACCAGTAACTGTAAAGAAATATAAAAGTATGACAGTCAGCAAAAGGGTGCAGTGTAGTCAGTAAGGAATAAAATGTGCAAGTAACAGTGTGAAAGTGTCTGCAAGTATTGCTTGATTAAAAAAGTGTGTTTCAGCCTGTAAGTTAAACCGAAAAATGAAACTGTCTGACATATATTCTGAAATAAAAGTGCCCTACATGTAAGAAAATTGTACACAACCTGCAGCAGGCTGAAAAGTATAGCTGCAGAAGATGATGAAATCACGTGTGAAATATATCCCTGTTGAAATACTGAAACATGACAGAAGTGAGACTGCTGGAAAGGATTGTAATAACTACAGGTAAAACATGTCAATAAAGCCTAGAAGTAAGTACCATCCTGAATAGTAAAATGAAAGCAAGTGAGAGAGTGTGAGAAAGTGTCATGAATCCAGCAATACAGTAGTAATAACCCCTGAATAAAGTATACTGCAGTCAAGACAGAATGAAATGCATGTGAGATTCAAAACCAAACAGCGACATCTGTTCAAAGTGTTGCTGCATCTGGAATGTGTATCCCAAAATCTGGATATGTTGCTCTCAGTCTGCAATATGCAGATAGGATGATTGTCTGATATACCAAACATCCACACTTGTCTACAGCTATATAAAGCAAATGTAGCAGGACGATGTAGCTGAACAAAGCTAGATATGAATGTGTATGAAGAACAATACACACACACACACACACACACACACACACACACACACACACACACACACACACACACACACACATACACTCATGGGAGCAGCATAACTCCTGTAACACAGAGCAATAAGAGAACTAGAACAGCTAGTTTAGTTAGTTTAACTTCTCTGTGCAACTCCACATTAGAGGGAAAACTCCACTTCATTAATTTTTCCTGACAGGTCTTGCAACTGTAAAAGTGTGTGGGGGGCTTCCGCTCCCCCTGGCTCTATGGTTCCGGCACTCATGTGGAGTACCACAGTTCTTTGACTGCCACAATATAAAAATGTTGCATGATCTTATTCACAATGATGCAGTTTAATGCCACTGTAAAGCATCTATTATTCCAAAAATTTTTATAAGGTATTTGTAACATATAAAACAGAACAACAATGCCACATTTATAATAATAATAAACCAGGATCAACAAAACAATATCACTACTACTACTAATAATAATAATTATAATTATAATACATTGAAAAGTATGGCCTAACATTAATCAGTGTCATAGCATGCTACACGGTATGTTGGTAGGCCAGCCTCTGTGTAGGGCAACATACAATAACTCATAGCCTGAATCCACTGTGGTGTAAGAACAATGTGACTCCATAAAAAGGTGGGAAATTCATAAATATAAAGACACAAGAGAGGAATAACAAAAATGCGTTGATACAAAATGTTTTCTTCATTGGTGATCAGTTGCAATAATATGGTAGGTGGGTGGAAGGGATAGAAAGAAAGTTGTGAGGTAGCTTATTCCATACAGGCTGTGGTGTTAAAGTTACTTCTAAATGGTAAAAGTTCTTTGAATACATGTTGCACACATGCTTTTAGTACACTCCATACCTCTCAACCTCTTAGATCAAGACATCTGGACAAAGCCATAAATAAAAGTGGAACAGAGGCCCCACAATAGGGACTTTTTTTTAAATATTGCTCTTACAAACTTAGAAAAGTTGCTAGAATAACAGGTTTTGCATTAGCATGATTTATGTATGTATTTAAGGGCATGAAGTCTGAAACTCAAATGTCTGTCATTATTTTCTAACTTCAATCTTTAATGACTTGCCATTAATTTGCCAGAAAACTACGATTTTATAAAAAACAAACCAAAAATATAAGGCAAAAATCTGGACATTCTGTGAAAATCTGTACATTTGAGAGGTATGGTGCACTCATTATTTTATTAATTTATCTGATAGACACCATACTCATTTTTTTTAATTTAATTTAATTTTGTTTTGTTTTTGTGGAGCCGATTTTAAGTGAAGGCTCAAAGATAAATGCTCCATAGCACACAAAGTTACAAAAGCATGCAAAACAAATGATTTTGTAAAAATTATTACAATATAAGGTGTAGTGGTACAGTGGTTTGTGTTGTCTCCTCACAGGAAGAGGTTGTCCAGTTCGATTCTCGGCTGGATGCCTTCTGTGCGGAGTCTGCACGTCTTCCCTGCATTCGTTTGGGTTTCCTCCAGGTGTACCAGTTTCCTCCCATGTTACAAAGACATGCTTCTGGAGTGTTTCTCCCCAGGCCTCCGCTGAAAATTGGTCCATTACAAGTCAGAATTTCCCAGTTAATGAATGTTAAATAAATAAATAAATAAAAAAATACTAACAGACATGTGAAGACAATATCCTAAAAGTTATCTGGAGTATTATACTGCTCACTGAGCATTTGTCCTCTACCTGCTTCCTTGCAGAATTGTAAACACAACCTCATACATCTGGCTGTTTGAGGTGATGGGTACAATATTCAATTTTCAGATGCATGTTTTAATGTTCTGATGATTACACACAACTTATGACCCCTTAATACCTACATATTAGGATTCCCATGTTATCAACAGATCCACGCACAAACTTTGTGGAGTACCCTAGGTATTATTGCACTGTGAAATAAGTACTATCATATGTTGGGTAATGTGGAAAAATACAGTTCTGGTAACAGGCATGTGAATCCTATCAGTCTGTGTTTCCCATACTGTGAAACTGATCGTTTTAAATTCTTTGCCTTCTTGGGTCACACCTGAATAAAAAAGATTTCTGGGCTTGAGGAACCTGCTTTTTTATCAAAGCTGAAACAAAAAAGAAAGAAAAAAAATGGCACAATTTCTAGTGCTAACAATCTCATCAGTGCCAACTAGAGAGCAAAATCTGCCACAATGTCAGAAGTAGTAAATTAGAAAACAAAATGTATTTGAAGAAACATCAGAAACATAGAAAATATACTAATTTGTTTTGGACTAACATCCATTACATTATGCACCTTATGTGGGTAGCTAAAATCAAACATCAGTACACATTGCTTAGCAGTGTGTCCTCAGTTAATGCTGGCATGTACATGTGACCACAGTCAGTTCAAAGACAATTGTATGATGATAAAAAAGGCAGAGTAGCTATGTGCCTGTATATATTGTGAGTATGTATAATAGCATTGTCACTTAAGATTCATATGTGGCATTGCTGTTTTAAGATATGATATATCCCATAATGCTCTGCACCTAGTGCCGGTGAAAATTGTATTCATGATGGGTGATCTGTTTATGTTGATTTTGCTGTGCTGCCATTTTGTATTACATTAAAGTTACTGTTTTATTACAAATACTGGTGTAGCCTGACATTATTCAACACTCCTTTCAGCATGACTATGTATGCAAAGGTGGGCATTGTGATTTAGTTTCAGAACAAAGATCCTCTTCAGAAAACAAATACCTGTTACAGAAACTGCAGTGAGTTAGGTGGTGTCCACCAAACTCAAAGTAAGCGGTTTTTATAAAAAGTTAATTATTTTACTTCACCACAACTAGTTTACGTGTTTTAAGCCCTTTAGCCATATAAAACCAAATCAGCTTCAAATATGGCAAAGTTTAACATACCAGAGTCTTTTCCTGGTTTGTACACAGTTAGAGGTTCATATATTTTTGAATCGCTTCTAAACTTGACAAAGAAATCAAAGAAATTCAGGTAAACCCTTTGAATTCATTTTTTTCACTTTGTTGTTGTTTGTCTTTCGGCTTTTTCATGGTAAGGGGTCGCCACAGCGGAACTCCAGTCCGCTAATGATTGGCAGTAGATTTTTACGAAACGCCGAGGTGCTAGCTCGACGCCCAACCTTCAACAAAGGCACGCCCATTTACACACACATGTCTTTCTAACGCTACACAACTGCGGGGAGGACATGCAGACTCCACACAGAAGGCACTCCCAAGCCAGGCCGAGAATTGAATGGGAGAACCTCTTTCTGTGAGGTGACAACACTACCGCCGTACCACCATGGCTATTTTTTTTCACTTAGAATATACCTATTTATGCTGAGGTGGTACGGCGGTAGCGTTGTTACCTCACAGCAAGAGGGTCTCCCGTTCGACTCTCTGCTTAGCTTGGGAGTGCCTTCTGTGTGGAGTCTGCATGTCCTCCCCGTGGTTGGGTAGTGTTTGAAAGACATGCGTGCACAAATGGGCGTGCCTTCGTTGAAGGTTGGGTGCCGAGCTGGCACCTCGGCATTTCATAAAAATCTGCTGCCAATCATTAGCGGACCGGAGTTCTGCTGTGGCAACCCCTTACCGGGAAAAAGCCGAAAGACAAACAACATGTAACAGAATATACTTAGTACGTAACAGAATATAATTTATTTTTAGTGTCACAATGCCAAAGTGTTACATGCAAGTCTGTAATTATTAAGCTCAAATGAACATTTGAGCCTAAAATTCAATATTGCCAAAAATAAATATTTATATGAAAGGGCATGTTTCCACAAAGGTATGCAAAGTAAAGGTGAATGTGTTGATGCTTTTGTAAGGTGCTTGTGTGACCTCACATACCTCCCAACTGTCCAGATTTTTTTTTCTGACAAATACCAGAGGACTGAAGTCATTAAATAATATCAGACATTTGAGTTTTAGATTTCATATCCATCAAAATGCATGCAAATATAAAACCTACCATCCCATCAACTTCTCAAGTTTAAAAAAGCAATATTTAAAGTTTGTCCCTGAATTTGGGCCTTTGTCCCCCCTCCCAGTCATTATTTCTGGCTTTGTCCAGATTTCTGTTGACAGTTGTGGGTTAAATAAAATGTGAGATGAACAGATTAGATACAGAATTGTAAATGGGGCTGGGTGACATAGATCTGTCTCAAAAGTTACAGTTAGAAGTGAATTTAACTGTAGAAAAAGAAATACAAATTGCTAGAAGGCTGAATTAGTAAAGGGCATTCTTATAATACGGTAACTGACATGTATGACGTAAAACACGGCTGACAAATTTAAAAGAAAATATTATTCTAGCCAACATCAGAAGGGATATCAGGATAAAATAATTATGTGCACAAGAAGCAGAGTGACTCTGAGCTCGGCAATGCAAAAATAGTAGCCATTATCATGCTGAGGCAGAGCAGAGTGCAGCATAAGGCAGAAGGGGTATGATATGTAAAAGGGTGAGACATTTTATTGTCATTTATAAAACTGAGATAATTAAAGAAGTTGTTTCTGAAGATGCTGTCCAGAAAGTGTTTTTCCTGGGACCAGTGCCTGCTATGCCTAAGACTGAATCACAATGACAATTGAAACTCCTCACTCATGGAATTCGAGTGAGTTTCAAGACTGATACAGGGGCACTGCTTCTATGATATCTATAGCATGTGCTACCTATCACAGCATTTTTAACTGATTAACACCTATTTGGTATGGAATGTTGCACCTCTTACGGCCTACACATATACCTTTGCGTTCCAGAATATTTTCTACAAAATCAACTTAAAAAGCATAATATAATCAAGGATTTTCTACAGCAGGACATCCTATATTAATAGTCTTGGTGTCATTTATTAATAAATCCTTGCAGTTTCTAATCCTGCCTATTATAAGCTGGCAAGCTCCTTAGTTAAAAAGTCAGATCCAAGAAAGGTCTGGACACCGTAAGGAGCTATGAGTGCTAACTGAGGTGTAAAAAAAGATGCTATAGGCTTGAATGAGTTAAGTGTCTGCAAATGGATGGAGCAAAGACAGAAACACATAGCCCTGTGGGCAAACGCAAGTGCATTAGTAGATTTCTAGCTATGTCTGAGTGAATGGGGCACAAGTTTGAATTCTGGGTCAGAACCATAACTAGGGCACACTGAAGGGGCAGTTGCTCTAGGTGCAAGCAGTTATGGTGCACAATCTGTAGGTGTTTATGGTGCAGGAGTGTAGTACCAGTTGCAGATTTTATAAATGAATTCTGATACTGCATTTGTGGTCAGGATGAAGATCTAAAGCATTTAATGCATGAGTGAGGTGTAACTGTAGTAAGCTTATTATTTAAGAAGGAGCAGTTTACAGTTACAGGAGTGGAGAAGAACTTTTTATTTGCTTCATTTTTTTGTCTTTAATGCAACTTTGAGAAAATATTTCCTTTTTTTTTTTCTTTCATTTTTGTTTTTTTGCTCCTCAGCTTTGAATTGACAGAGGCAGCAGTCTTAGGATCTAAAAGGGAGCCAGACACATTTCTCTTCTGGGTTTATGTGTAGGATGGTCTGTAAATAAATTATCAGCTCAACAGAATGTGGCATGCAAAATGGTGCTGATTGTCAGAATAAATTAAATCAGTGTGGATGTTTTTGGTGAAGCTGGTCTGCTTAACTGTGTACCAGTAAAAAACAAACTAAAGCCAAATGCTATGCCATATGCCTTGAGAGGCTATTTCGTATGTTATCTACAATAAAGGCAGAACTCTAAATAATGCAAAAACTGTGCCTGTGGTCCCAGTTATTAAAAAGAATGACAGAGTCTGAATATGTGTTGATTTAAATAAAGCTTAAAAATGCAGTCATGCCAAAAAGGTTTATTCAGCTTAGACTAGAAGACATAGAAAGTAAACTGGTCATTGCTATTAAAGCACTCAGAACATCAAATAACAAACAACCAACAAACAGCTTGGCTAAAACCATCAAAAACATTATATAGCCACACTGGGACATCTTAATACATTAAAACAAATGCAAAACGTTGCAACTTGCTAGTTAAGAAGTTAGGCCACTCTAAATAAAGTAACACAATAACAAATATCCAGTCAAATTTGACAATTAATCCTTCACAAACCTTATGATAACATATGTGTATCAGTCAAATACATTGTCTAAGGTGATCAGCTGCAGATAAGCTTGCAGCGGGCATTTCTGTTTCTCATTTTTAGAGAATAAAATTATTTCATAAGGTCTATCACAGTCATATTTGAGGAGGGTCATTTGATTTGCATTTCTTAGTTATGGCTTTTTTTGATTATCAGAAACAGTGATTACAACACAGCATCCCTTTTAAAAACTGGGGAGCCCCCTTCAGGAAGAAAAATCCAAAACAAAGAGGGTATAAAAATCAAACAATAAATAAATAAATAAATAATTAAATAAAAGTACATAGGCATTGAAAACTAAAAAAATATGTAACACTGATATTTTGTGTTGTATCTAGCTTGTCTGATCATTTTTGCCCATTGCTTGCCTAACATCCTATATGTCAATTCATGTTACAAGCTTATTTTGGATTTGTTAGTCAAATCTACATTTTCCATTTCTGAGGTAGTTATATAATCCCCATAAGCCTTTTTGTACAAAGGATTTCTCCCTTAGCTTCCAAAATCCAGGCAACTAAAATTGGCAATCTTTTTTTTTATCACCTTTGACCTCATTATTATTAGCCTGGCCTCCAGTATCCCACATCCACGTGAGACTACCAGCCATCATCCTACCCCTGGACTTAGCCTGGTGTTGTATGGATCCTAAGGGTACCCTGGTCACTCAGCTGTCTGTATTTATGTTCAGTGCATTTTTTTGTTTTTGTTGTTACATGCCAACTTTCCCTTTTCCCACCCCCTCAATCTCGTTGGTTACATATGAGAGCAATTCTTCTCTTTAGACCACACCTCTCCTTAGGGAACATCACTGAGCGCCCTTCCTCCTCCTAGGATGGGCATGCCAATCCATCCCTGCCACTTCATTTGTCACCCTAGATGCTTATCAAACCTGAGTTGACTAGGATGTAGTCAAGGCTATATTGGTCTATGCCATCAAAGCTGTTAACTTAGACAACCCTTGATCTTAAACTGGGTAAATTCTAAGTCCTTCCTTAAATTTAAAAGGTTTTTATATAAAATATTCTTCTCAATCCAAGCTACATACCTTCTATAATTATATATCTTCTTGAGTAAAAGTGCCATCCTGATATAAATATTACCAGTAAGTAATATAGTTCTTTTGCTGACACTAGTTCTAAAAACGGAGATGCTGAGGACCTATCCTTGGTAACAGAGTTATTGAGACTAATTCATTTTTCCACTCCTCAATATCTGTTAAATCCAATGCCTGTCTTAGGGCCCTTACTTGACTAAATATTATCGGGCCAGCTTTTGATCTTCCTGCTGTCCCCCATGCATTTTTTAGACCCCCCCCAAGTCATGGAAATAAGCAGTTTTCCAGACTGAACGATGGTTTGCATTATTAATTTTATAAAAGGACCTAATATTGTTGATTTTATATACAAGTCAAAGTTTGGGACCCTTTGACTGCTTTCTTCTACTGCTGAAGTCATTACCTCCAGTTGTAGTCAATTTTTTTTTATTATCCTATATAATACCAAACACCATTTTCCTTATGTTATGTTCTTAATGGCATGGGGAGCAGATGAGTTGCCATAAAAATAATTAGATGGACTACAAAATATTGGATGTTCTGAATTCTGTAGGGAATGTCCAAGGTCATTATTCACCACTACCAGAGAAAGTCCCTAACATTATTAATTAAGATGGTGTAAGTCATGCTAAGAGCTTCTGATATAGATGACCTCAATTTGATTCCTAAATAAGTGAATATTCCTGACATACATAGGAATATTATGAGCCTCTAAGCATTAACGGGGAGCAGTTAATCCCTAATGCATTCATCTTAAGTTTATTTTATAATCCCGTGTCCTTCCAAATTCAGTTAAAATGTCATGTATGATGCCAGAGTGTCTTCCTAGGTTAGATGACCAAATGAACTGGTCACTGGCTTACAAGAGACGTTATTATCCTCATTACCTAATGTCTGATAAAGAGAGCTTCTCAAGGCCTCCGCCAGAGGTTCCTTATACAGGGCAAAGATAAGGGGATAGTGCACATCGTTGTTGTGCCCCCTTCTAACAGAGGAGGACTGAGAAAATATATTTCCTTAACCTTGACCTTGAATCCTTCATACGTAGATTTCAGTAATAACTCTCTGGAGAAACCTAGGTGTTTTACTGAAAAAAAAAAAAAAAAACTACAAAATCCTCCCAATTAACCCTATCAAATACTTCTTCCATATCAAAGCTTAGCAGCTACACTCTGTCGCATATCGTCTACTCAGAGGCGATCTCTGCCTAACATGCAAGGCCATGTCAAACCCAGAGCTGTTGGACATGCTACAATTAAAGGAATCCCAATCCCTCAGAGCCACACACTTTAGGGATATAAACCTTGTCATCACAATGAACAAAACATGCTGGAGGGATAGGTTCCTGACCCAGAGACTCCCCAGATCCTGGAATAGACTGCCCATACAAGTCAAGCAGAGCGCCTCTTTGGCCCTCTTCAAAAGGAACCTTGATGATTGGATGGGTGATAGGAAATTCACTCCGGGGATCACATTAGTCGCCCTGCTAGACAGGGGTCCAGGGAAGTAAATAATGGGGGAAGAAATAGCCAGGGAATTGTTATGGCTAGGCTTGTATAGGCCCTAGGGCTGATAGCCTAGTATCAGCCTATGAACATATGAACTAAGTTCTGCTGCTACCTTTCAGCTACTTGAGTGACTCAGTTTTAATAAAATTGTAAGATTCCATTCTTCCTTTTACAAACCCCATTTGATTCATATGAATTCAAGTCAAAATGAAAACATTGCATCTTCATGCTGTTAGGTATGTAAAAAATCTTATAATCATTGTTAAGGATGGAAATGAGATGATATTATTCTGTTAAGGTAGGATTCTTACCCAGCTTAGGTATATTAACTACTGCCACTTCCATCTGGGAAGGACAAAACTTAATTTCTTTTAGAACACTACTAATCAGCTGCAGTAAACTAAAGTCAGAACATCCTTTAATATGTATTGGTTACTTTTTATTTATTTTATTTATTTACATTTGTTTACCGGGAAATTCCGACTGGACACAGGTCCTTTTTCAGCGGATGCTCGGGGAGAAAAGCTCCACATCATGTACATGATAAATAGAGATACAAAATTGCAGCAATAGAACATTACAGGCTGTTGGCTTTAATACAATAACAAGATATTGATTATCAACAGTATATACAGTAAATATTGCAAGTTAAGATAGTTTCTTGCCATTTATAATATTAGTAACAAAGTTGTCAGACAAGATGTTAAAGTATGTAAAGACAACTAGCTGTTTCTGACTGTGGTTAGTAGTGACGGAGGTATAGTTGGGTACTTTTGGAAGCATCTTTGTTCTGCAATTAAATTTCCCATTACACTGCACATGTTAAAGCTGCCAATGATTTAACAATAATTTAAGATTATAGTGTATTTGATTTTTTTTAGCTTTACTTTTATCTAAAGAGGACAGATTACAGTAGTTCGGACACATGCAGAAAAGCAGAAGATAACCTCATGAAGGAGATTTGGGGCAGACAGGAGAAAGGTAAGAGCAAATGAGGACATTCATCAAAAAGATGGCTGGATTGTGTGAGAGAAGATCTGCAACAGTCAGGCATATCAAAGAAGGCAAGAGAGTGGCATTAAATCGAGAGAGAGAGATGGCGACAGTTAACACGATACCCTGACACCGTGTAGAAAATGGGAAAGAGGGGGTTGATGATGATGATGATTTTTTTTCTATATCTGCAACAACAAAATGAAGTCATGGTAGGTAATACCCAATGAGCTGCATACAACTGCAAAGCATTATGGGTTACAACTGACCTCTTTAGAGGAGCAGCTCTTTACTTACATGAACCCACAGACATTGCCAACATACTGGCAGACAGGTTCAGTGCAAACTTCACCCCCCTCTCCCCCCCTAAAGGAGAGATAACTATCCCAGCCGAGTGTAGCCTCCCGGACATCTGAAATGCGCAGGTGAAAGCTGCTCTCTCTAAAGCTAAAAACACAGCATCAATGGGACCGGATGGTGTCCCCGGCTGTGTGCTACACAAGCTAAATGAGGAATTAACCCCGCACATAAGGCAGCTGTTTAATCTCAGCCTTACCACAGGATATGTGCCCAAGGAGTGGCGTACGGCAACTGTGGTCCCACTCCACAAAGGCGGCGCCTCTACGGACCCTGGTAATTACCGCCCCATAAGCTTAACAGGTCTAGTCTGCAAAGCTATGGAGAGGATCATAATGGAGCTCATAAACAAAGATATAGGGGACTTGCAGACATTGGACCCGACCCAGTTTGGCTTTGTCAAGGGAAGATCATGCCTTTTGAACTTGGTCGACTTCTTTGAAACAGTCACCAAGGCCATTGATGAGAGAAAGGCAGTCCATACAGCCTACCTTGACCTTGCAAAGGCTTTCGACACAATACCCCACTCGGGTATTGTAGAAAAACTTACCAGCTTAAATGTAAACCCATATGTCACAAGATGGGTTGCAAACTGGCTTAAGGACAGAACCCACAGGGTTAGAGTTGCTGGCGCTGTGTCAGACTCCAAGCCGGTCACAAGTGGTGTCCCACAGGGCTCGGTCCTTGGCCCCTATTGTTTGGCATCTACTTCTCAGAAGTACAGGCCAGCATGGGAGGACTTTGGCTGACAAAGTTTGCAGACGACTGCAAACTGGGCGCCATAGTGGAAAGTGCATCGGACACAGATACAGAAGGACTCACGGAAACAGATAGCTGGTGCCAGAGCCATGGCCTGAAGTTAAACGCCAAAAAATGTATAGTCATACCCTTCGGGAAAAACAAGGTAACCCCAAGCTACCATATAGGTGGCAATCCACTAAGCACAGAAGAGGTTATCAGGGACCTGGGGACCCAGGTTGACAGTGGCCTTTCTTTTGACACTCACATTGCTAAAGTGGTTAGAAAGACCTTCTACATTGCCCACCTGATCATGAAGGGATTCACATCCAGATCTAGTGAGGTCATTGTTCCCCTGTACTCTTCACTTATCAGACCAATGATCGAGTACAATGCCTCATTCGGGATGTATCTCACCAGACATCTGCAGCAATTGGAGAGACCCCAAAAGTTCCTCACCAAAAGGATAAAGGGACTCCAAAATCTGTCATATGCTGCCAGATTGAAGAAACTCCAGCTCTATTCAGTCGCATACCGTCTGCTCAGAGGTGACATGTGCCTGACATACAAGGCCATGTCCAACCCGGAATTAATGGACATGCTCCACCTCAAAAATCCAAATCCACCAAAACCACTAGAGCAAGCGACTTAAACCTTAGCACGGATATAAATAGGACGTGCTGGAGGGATAGATTTATCACTCAGAGACTCCCTATGCTGTGGAATAAAATCCCGGTCCATGTGAGGCAGAGCACCTCGCTGACTCTGTTCAAGAGAAATCTAGACCTGTGGATGGGAGATCGTAGGTTTACCCCGGGAATCATCTCTGTGTCACTGCTGGACAGAGGCACAACAAACTAATGGGCACAGTATTTTTTCATATAAGGGGTGGCGTAAGCCACAAAAATTTGGGCTAGGCTTATAAATGCCTTAGGGCAGATAGCCTAGTATAAACCTATGAACCTATGAACCTATGGTTATCTCTCTAGTATACTATCACATGTGCTTATTTTCAGTGGGAGATGTTCTATCTGCAAAACTTAGTTTATAACTTGCCTTTCTAGGAAGTACAGAATTACTACTGGTACATTTAGCATAGAATACAATAGTCTATACATTAATGTAAGCAGTAAGGCACTGTGAGTTCAGTCTTTCATGATGTCAAGGAAGGGATTTACATATATGAGAAAAAAATTACATCCATCCTTATTAACAAAATAAAATGAAAAAAAAACACACTTTTGTCATCAAAATATATACTTCTGTATTGAAAATAATAAAGATGTTATATTTAATTTCAAAGATTTGTGACTTATGCTTACTTTAAAACATTCCCAATGCACTTTAAGCATTATATAAATTTTCATCAGCAAGAAATCTGATCTTGGAGTCTTACTCCTCTCCATATATCATTATTGCCTCTAACTTCTCAACCATTCATAGGTTCATAGGTTCGTACTAGGCTATCTGCCCTAGGGCATTTATAAGCCTAGCCAGAGTGTGTGTGGGTTTCACCACCCCTTAGGATGAGAATACTATGCCCATTTAGGGTTTAGTTTACTGTGCTTCTGTCTAGCAGTGACACAGAGATGACCCCCGGGGTAAACCTACGATCTCCCATCCACTCGTCAAGATTTCCCTTGAATAGAGTTAGTGAGGGGCTCTGCCTAACATGGATTGGGATTCTGTTCCAGAGTGTAGGGAGCCTCTGGGTTATGAATCTGTCCCTCCAGCACATCCTATTTATTTCTGTGTTGAGGTTTAAGTCTCTTGCTCTCGTGGTTCTGATGGATTTGGATTTTCTGAGGTGGAGCATGTCCATTAACACTGATTATTAAAGTCTGCTATCATTCCTTGATCAAAGCACGGTAGCACAAACTTCTTTAAATAAGTTTCCCTAATACCTGCTTTGTCCTCTGTATCCTGAGATTCATTATAAAGTTCTGAATAGTAATTGGAGAATACCCTAACAATCTCCTTGGAGTCATATGTCAATTTATCAGTAGCCTTGACCATAATTTTAAATATCTTCCTCTTGGTCCTATGGACTCACAGCCAAATGGCCAGTTACTTTAAATTGCACAGTGCGATATCAAAATCAGAATGTTGAAAACCACTCTGGTGACATAGAAGGATGAAGTCCTCACTATGCCCAGATGACTGAGGTTCAAATATCAGCTGGGGTGACTGATGAAGGACCAGGGAGGGAGAGATGGGCGTGCCTGTCCCAGTCATTACTCTGAGTTCCAAACATTAAGGATCTCACACATTAAACATTAGAACACCCATCAATATTTGATCAAGAGATAAGCTCATCCTATATGAACATTGCTCCACTGACACATTGTTTTTTTGCTGCCCAGGATGTAGCAGTACTGTTATTCAGGAGACTTCCTCTTTAAAGATATGTTCCCCTGCTTGTCCTGAAATTTTCTGTGGAATATAGGCTATGAGTTGCATCTTTTCTCTGTCTCACAGTACCTTTTTGCATGACAAAATCTTCATTTAATGTTGATATAGATTGCTGAGCTGGTAATACACTGATACCTACATGCTGGATGTCTTAATCTGTTTTCAGTTCCCTGTAGTGAATAGAATGTTGCACGACCAGAAAAAAAAAAAACAGATACATAGATGACTTAGATACAGCCATCATATTTTCCATTTGTTGTCTTCATGTATTTATTACCTTTCCTACATGTTTTTTCTTAAAGATCATTGTCACAAAGCAACCAAAAGGCTTTCAGTGTTCCCCAGCCAACGAGTAGACAATGCCACATGCTCCTTTACCATATGTGATTCAAATTTCATTCAAATGGATTGTGGATTCTTTGCTCTGATCTGTTGAAGCAAAATACACGAAGCACACTTTTGATTTCTGACTTCAACTTGGAGTATAAATGCCCACTTGGCAATCTTGCATTGGAGGAAGCCCAGACAATTCATCACATCTGTATTTTCAGGAATGCTGAAAAAGTGCAAGTCTGAAGCTGTCTCAGTTTTCTGCACTTCCTTTCCTTCTATCAAGTCTGATTTACTTCTGCTGCTAGTAATTGAGTGACATCCACGAGGACAAAACCTACCTCCAGCCTCAGAATTAATATTCAGTGATTGCTGACTATCTCTAGGTTTACCCATTAACTTCTCCAAATAATCAGAAAACTTTCAAATGATTTTCTGAAGCTTGAACATAATTGAGTTTGAGAAGTGTTTCTTACCATCTCTACTTATGCAGGTGCATTGGACGATGCAGAAATGGGAGTTATGTCTGTGGTCATTATCTGCTCATACTTTGTTCCATGTCTGCAAGTGCTAATTTTAACTTTGCACTGTTCTGACCTACTGGTCATCAAAAAAGCTTACCATGTTATTGCAGTGCAACTGCTTTAACCTGATTATCAAACTTAAAAGAAATGTATTTTGGTGAATACAGGCTTTAACATGCCCATTGTAAGTGGAAAGGGAGAATATTAAGGGTTTAGGTATTCAAGCTACCCATCCTCAACTGGAAGTCCTTCCACATCCTAATAGTCAATTTGAGTTCTTATCATAAACAGGATTTTCTTCACAAAGGTTCCTTCTCATCACCCACATTATACCATATTGAGGGCAGGGTCGGGGTCTACTTCAAAAGATCGACTTACCACAATAACGAATACCACTTCATTGAGACAACTTCCTGGAATCTTCACAATATCGAACTCCCGGAACAGGGAAATCGAACCCCAGGAAAAGGAACTACTTGACCAGCAGGACAAAACAACAAATAGTGAAACAAGAAAACCCTCCAAAGTCGGGGGCTTCACCCACCACATAGCCCTAATGTGGGGTGCTCCACTCCCACACCCCCCAACTAAATATACCAGCTCTGAGATCACAATATAGTAAGGAAAGGGCAAGGTTCACCATGGTGGCCAAGTGGTTCATTTCCCAGGGTTCATTTTTACTGTTCTGGGAGTTTGATATTGTAAAGATTCGGCAAAGTTGTCTCGAGGAAGTGAGATTCAATAGTGTGGTAAGTTTATCTTTTCAAGTAGACCCCAGGGTCAGGAATGGCACATGTGAGTAAGATGGTACAGGAGACAAGGAAATTCTAAATGGATCCACTTTGAAACATCATAGCCCATATAACCAAACTTCATTTCTGCAAGAAGAAAATAGCAGTACCTGAAAGACCAGAACTGCAAATTTTTCACAGGGTAAGTAAACATTTGCCCAAACTTACATAAAACACAGACCAAAGTAAGTAAAACCCATCTAGGTGGAGAGGCTATGCCCCCACACCCACCAATAAAGGGGGGATGCAGCCCCCACCCCCCCAACTATAAATACCAACTCTAGGATCACATTACTGTGGAAAAAAAGGACATGTCAGGCAAGTGTTTACTTACCCTGGGAAAAATATACTGTTCAGGTATTTCAGGTCAGCTATTTGTGTCTCATGGAAATGAAGTTCGGTTATACGGGCTTCGATGTTTCAAAGTAGATCCATTGTAAACATATATCACAATGGCAAAACAGTGAGGCACAACATAGGCCTGATGTTGACTCTTCAGAATCTTTCTTCTTAAAGATGTATACCACTATATACTAAATATCCCCACTTTTGTTTTGGAAAATAAGATAATATAAATAAATAATGAAGTAGAACATTTCTGTAAAAGGTTTCAGAAATCAGTTTGTAACTGTTTATGAAAATGTCAGGGCTACTACAGTCACATGATGCTTTTCAGAATATCATACATTAGTGTATCCGATTCACTCACTGTGACATGCTGTTATTGTGTACCCTGTATACATATGTGCACTCATTGTTATGCACAGATTTATGTATTTTTGAACCGTTTCTGGATATCTGTATGTTACTTCTCTGCTCATCAGACATTTGAATTTCTGACTCTGTTTATTGGCTTGAGGACTATTTGGTTACTTCTGTAGGCTCTATTCAAGTTTCACAAAGCTAGGCTCTATATGCTTCAACTTAGCTTCTAAAGATATACTTTATCACTCTCTGGTTTCATTGCAACCTCAAAATAATTTTCTCCTGGTTTAATTTCTCCAAGTCTTTTGGGTTTCTAATACAGGGATGGACCATATTCCTAAGTCAAAGTATGATGAAAGTTCATGAAATTAGTACTGTTTCAATGTTTGATGTTAGAAAGTAGTGCTCTTCACAGCACCTACAATGTGCCTGGAATTAACTTCTTCTGCAATTCATATGGAGTTACATGTATCTGTAGCATATCTAAATAAGACTGTAAATTATTTTTTATGAGATCCATTGCTCTAACTACTATTGGCATACCTCTCAACCAGGAAACATCAAAAATCTGGACAAAGCCCATGAAAAATAGGTACAAATCTGTACGCTGATTAACATACAATTTGCATACATAATTATGTAACCCCACCCACTCCAATGAAATTGTGGGATACCAACTTTCAAATGCAAACTGAAGAACAGACAACCAAAATATGGCACCCTGCAGCCATTCCAATGTCCCATTACCTGGCTATTTTGCCCCAATTACCATAAACACTAATGTGTGCATACTGCTTTAGTAATACAATGATTTGGATTTTATTTTTACATTTTACAGCCCAATGCACAAACACCAATAGAGATCTGCTAAACAAAGCAACACTGTCGCATAATGAAAACAGACTTGGCATTAAAACTTCTCTGCCCTTGCAACTCACATTCATTGAAACAACATTGAAACCCACAGACTACTAACTACATTTACATGCAGCTTCAAAACCCCTTTCTGCTTGTTACAGCACAGCTATGCAACACAGAAGCAAAATGTCTATAAATCATGAGACCCTAGAATTGCATGAAAAGCTAGATGTGTAGCTTTGCACACTATGCAAGCTATCTATAAATTCCAAAAACAGTCTGTCACATTTTTAGACTTGTCTAGTAAGCAGCTACAAGATCTATGTAATGTTCTAACTAAAAGGTCTTTGGGTGTACTTTTTCTGTACTGGGTAAAATTCAGATCCATTCTTAAACCTTCACTAATTCATTTATAAAGCAGGCACTACTATGTTTCAATGTCTAACTATAGAATTTTAATTCTTCAGTCTTTAAACCAAGCCATAAAAAGACTACTGTCATTCCTTACTATTATCCAAATGCTAGTCATTCAGCACATATTCACACCTCTTTGGGTAGCCCAACCAATATCAATCTAACATCGGTTTACCTTGCTTTATTCTCCAGATCAGTAATTTTTCAACTCTAAGCTTTCCAGTCAAGCTTCAGTAGCCTAGTGCTTTATCCATCCCATGTTTACCTGCTTGCGCTGCCTGCTGCTTGGAAAAAATAAAACCTGTATTCCTGCTCGGCGACTCTGGCGAGTGCTTGCAGCCAGCTTGGAAAAAAATAAAATGAGCAATTGAGCATTTACTTCCATTAGTGTTGCTGCCTGGTTTTCTTGCTGCTGTTTTCTCCAAAGTTGTAACTTACTTTTGTTTACTTTGTGTCATTGTGTTGCTAAAAATTTCAATAATGCTATAGTATCCTCCCTGCACTGTTGCTGGGTGGGGGCTGCTAGCAAGATGTCATCTACATAAAGTAGAATTTGACTACCTCCCGGTGGGGTAAACCCTGTAAGGTTGCTAGCCATTTCTTGTGCAAAAATTGTTGGACTCTCACAATATCCCTGTGGTAGTCAAGTATATGTATACCTTTTACCCTGAAATGTAAATGCAACCCAGTATTGACTATCAGGATGTATAGGTACTGAAAATAAAGCATTGCTAATATCTACCACAGAGAAATATTTCTGTTGCGGTTCTAAATCGTTTAACAAAGCATGTGGGTCTGGCACAGTAGGTGCTCTAGGTATTACTGCATTATTTGCAGCTTGTAAATCTTGTACCATCCGCCATTCCCTGTTTGCTTTTTTAACAGGAAATAGGGGTGTATTACATGGTGAATCAGGAGATTCTACCAGTACTCCTTCTTTGAGTAATGCTGCTATTATAGGCTTAATTCCTATTTCTGCATCCTTTCTCAAAGGGTATTGTCTTTTCTGTGGTCTAAAAGCTGACTTTGGGGTAATTGTAACTGGTCCTGCTGTTCGAATAAGTCCTACATCTGACTTGCCTGTTGACCAAAGAGTTGTTGGAATTTCACATAAGGCCTTTTCTTCTTCTTCTAATAAGAACGCGAATCAGCTGTCCTCGCTAGTTTGCAAGTGTACAGCTGGATGTGTCTGTGTCAACCAATTCAGTTTTTGTTTTTGTATCCCTTGTTCTGATAGTTCTAAATCAGTCTGTTTCTCCCATCTTGTTACTTTTTCTCCTAAGTCTGCCCATTTGGCACTTTTTTTCTTTGTCAAGCTGACATGTGGTAACCGATTTGATCTATACAATGCAAGGAATTCTTGAGGTAACGAACAGCTAACTACACTGTTCCCCTCAGTATCCCAGTACAAAGTACGCAAAACCAATCTAGTTGCACGATTTCTAAACAATTCTTGCTCATACTCTCTATTAGGTCCTGGTGTAGTACAGTAGTATAGAGTACAGTGTAACAAATGCTGTTGATCAGTGTCAAGGCAGGGGGCTTTACTGATGGCTACATTCATCAGTTTCTCAGTTACTGCCCCTGGACCAGTCGTGACTAGGTCCTGGCTGTACCAGTAAAAAGTTTCACCCTCCGATCGCACTACAAAAGTATCCATTTGTCTCTGTGCCTCCATACCTTGTACAGTTGGAACTACTGCTATGCCAAATATCTGCATAAGGTCCCTGCCCAATAGGTTTACTGGACACTTTGCAGAAACAACAATTTTACTTCTCTGGGTCAGACCTGAAACAGGGTCAGTTATTGCTATATCATGGGAAAGTGGTTCCCTGTATAGCTGTCCATTTGCGGCTTTTACTAGTATATAATCAGGTGATTCTGAATGTTCTGGTAACTTGGAGGGGTGTATCAAAGTCCGTGATGCTCCTGAATCACACAGGAATTTGACTTCCCTTCCCTCCACCAGAAGTGTAACTTCCGGTTTCGTATCTGCTAAGTAGAACTCTAAGCTCAATAATGCTAAGTCCAAAATTTCACTTTCTTCATTCTCCATATTTACTTGCACTTCCTCTACTCCTTCTATCACATTTACATTTGTTTTTTGTTTATTAACTTTTCCTGATGATTTCTGACTTTCACATGATGTATCTTCACTATCATATAGTCAGTCCTCATCTCCCTTATCTTCTGTAATTACCTTTTTGTTTTGCCTACAATCCCTTGCTAGATGTCCCTTTTTCCCACACTTGAAGCATTCACCTCTCTTTTTTCTTTCTTCAAAATCTTCTGATCGTTTATCAGACTGTTTATTTCCCTGGGCATTCTTCTTGCCCTTTTTACCTGACTGTAATACAAATACTTCAGCTCCGTCTTCAACAGTGAAGACTTGCGCCTTCTTTTTCTTTTTACTATTAAAATGTCTTTCAGCATGTCTAGCGTATTCAAGTAAGGCTTGTAGCCTCCCTGTTCGATGGTCTATCATATGCTTCGTAATGAAGCTGCTAATAGGTGCAATGCAACCTTTCAAAAATGCATTTTTTAATTGTTGTTCATACGGGGAATCATTCGTTTGGTACTCAGGAACTGACATACCACTATGATTATTAAAACATTCTAATAATCTAGCATAGTACCCATCTATTGTCTCATTTTCCTGTTGTATGCATTGATTAATGCAAGTCCAGTCTGCTCTAGGTTTCCATTTCTCAGAGATTCGGTCTGTCAGACCTTTCACTCTGTTGTCTAACTCTGCGTCACTATGTGGGAGTGGTTTAAATTCTGCATTACGAGGATTCCAGTTACCACAAATCATGTGCCAATCTGGACCTATAATTTGTCTTACTACTTTTTCTACTTCTTCCCCATTCAAGTGGTAACTCAATCTCATGCCTTGTAAATCTTCTAAAAATTTCGTAAAATTAACTTTCGGATGGGGGATTCCCTCAGTAGCCTTCCGGATATCTTCCAGTGTCCATGGTCTATATACTAAGAGTGTTGGGTCCTGCCCTTCCTGTCCTGCCTGAGGATTTGGAACTTCTATAAGTGGGAATATTTCTTCCTCACTCTCATCCTGTAGATTTCTCTCTATTTGGTATGATTCTGTGTCCCTATGTGTTTTACGTGTTCGGGACCTAGTTTCAATAGGATCTCTAACAAATGGTTGTGGTCTTGCTGAAACTTCAGGATAACGCGGAGGCGGACCAGCCTGTCCACTCGCTTCATATCCTGAAAAGGGTAAGGGAGGGGGCAAGGGAGGAGGAGGAGCTGTTGCTATTACCAAGTTATTATCCTCTTTGTCTAAAAATAATGTCTTTGAATTTTTAAGCTTCTGTTTTCTACGATTTGCTTCCTCAATCCACCTGTGTGCTTGAGGTATGCCTAATTGGCGTTGCTTTTTTGCCTGACCTCCCGCATCAGATTTAAGTTGTTTAAGGAGTTTAACTAGTGAAGTCTTATCTAGTTTACCATCAAATTCATATTTATTAACCCATTTCATATAATACCTAACATTATCAGAACGTTGTAATTGCATGTATTTTGCGTCTTTGATTAGGGGCGGATCTCACGATGTTTTAGTGCACTGATTATCCATGTCAAAGAAAATGTTATGTAACCCTTTTTTATCACGTGATATCAAGTTCTCAGTTCCTGTTCACAGTTTATCTGGAATAACTGCCTACCTTATTCTGTTACCCTGATCTATTACCAAATATACAGTACTTCCTTTTGTCCCTGATCTGTAAAACAAATCTTGACAATTATACTGTAACCTAGTCCCTGATCTAAAACAGAAAAAAGGCAAATTCTTCCTACCTGAGCCTCTGGTATTGAGAAAGTCCAAGTTCCGCTTTTCGGCCACAGATCAGAAAGTGGCCAGCCTCTTTACACGACAATTCAGTCGAAGGTCTTTTCACTGAAGAAGAACCATTTCGGTAACTTCTCCTGCGCAGTATTCGACCACTGATACGCTCTGATCTGCGGCTTACCAAGGGAATTCCATCTGCGAAGGACCAAACTGTTAAATAAAATAAGATTTCAATACACAGGAGGTTCAGGTTAAAAAGTTTATTAGTGTACACCAGAAGGCAAAAAATGTACAAGTACAGAATTTTGTCTGACATGAAACAGGAAGCACACAATTTTATATAGGTTTAACATTTAAGCTATGCCCACCTTACTGACGTGATATCTCACAGGGCATCTACATCACTTTAGCTTACAGTCCTCTATTCATAAAACTGTTGATGCTGTATATTTAAAAAAACTTTTCCTCTAGATACAATACGGCCTTGCTATCCAGCTGGTCAGACATAATGTCTTTCTGTAAAGTTACTTCTTCAAGGTTTCATATCAGTTCGAATACAATAGCAGCTTCAGTCTTTTAATACACGTCTTTGTTCTCTGTTACACTTTCTCACACAGCTGCGTGCTATCTCAGTAACACATATACAAGGCCAAATCATTCCAACAGGAAAGAGCAGAAGATTTCATTATTTCACACATTTAATTTCCTGATCCAGCAGATAATCACTTGTGAAAAGCATAAACATTAAAACTTGCTAAGCTAGCATTCTGCCAGGGTCAAAGATCAGCTTTGCTTCAAGCCACACTGCAGTTTCAAAACTACTTACATTTACACATGAATTAATCCTTACTGTTATATGATTAATAGAATAAAATGCATTATATACTACTTTGCTTTTAAACTAGTATTTCTCATATATTCAAATACACATTTTTCTAACATATACATACATACATACCCACATACATAAATATATACATACATACATACATACACACATACATAAATATATACATACACACATACATAAATATATACATACATACATACACACACACATAAATATATACATACATACATACATACACACATACATAAATATCTACATACATACATAAATATATACATACATACATACATACACACACACATACATAAATATATACATACATACATTGATACATACACACATACATAAATATATACATACATACATACATACATACACACATACATAAATATATACATACATACATACACACATATATAAATATATATATACATACATACACACATACATAAATATATGCATACATACATACACACATACATATATACATACATACATACATACATAAATATATACGTGCATATATATATATACATACATAAATATATACATACACACATACATAAATATATATACATACACACATACATAAATATATATACATACACACATACATAAATATATATACATACACACATACATAAATATATACATGCATACATACATACACACATACATAAATATATACATACATACATACACACATATATAAATATATACATACATACATACATAAATATATACATACATACATACATACATACACACATACATAAATATATACATACATACATACATACATAAATATATACACACATATATACATACATAAATATATACATACATACATACATACATAAATATATACATACATACATAAATATATATATATACATACATACATAAATATATACATAAATATATACATACATAAATATATACATACATACATACATACATACATAAATATATACATACATATATACATAAGTACAAATATTTCAAGCATGGGCATTAATGCCCTTCTAGCCTGCCAATACACTAAAACAGTTTTTATTTATTTTACATTTGTTTACCGGGATGGTCTGACTGGGACAGTGCCCATTTTCAGCAGAGGCCCGGGGAGAAAAGCTCCAGCTTAAGCTTACATACAAAGTAATCACATCAAGTAACAGAAATTATAGGCAAACAAAAAATAAGTCTTAACACATTTACACAATAAAAATTTTAAAACAAAATTATATACATAGTATCAAATAGAAATAGACTTTAAAGACGTGAATATAGACAAATATATGGTTGAACTTATATGTGGAGGAACATAACATTAGTTAGGAAATTAAGTATGGAGAATAACTTAGGCAAAGTAGTGCATAGTTAGTAATACTTCTGTGGTGATCAGTTGTTCCTATAATAAGTGTCAAGGCTGTTCTTAAAAATATCTAAACTAATGCTTGCTTTAATGTAATTTGGTAGTCTATTCCATGCATAAGTTGCTTTCTCAGAGAACCAGTTAGTACACCTCTCATTCCTATAGAATCTTCTACATAGGTTGTCTGATAAGGTCTAGCACAAAAAACATTATCTCTACTATTTTTTGATAACCCCAAGCATTCATAGGTTCATAGGTGTGTACTTGGCTAATGGCTCTGGAGCCTTTACAAGCCTAGCCCATAGAAGTGCCCTGGCGTTGTGCCGCCCGATGTTACTTCCCAGTGCCTTTATCAAGTAGAGCCGCTGGAGTTTCAAAACTTTAACTATGTTTGGATCTGGTACAGTCGGCAGATATGTATGCAGTCCTACAATTGCAGACCGGTACATGTAATAAATTTTGAGGAAGCCCATACCTCCTTCAGAATATATAATCTTGGTATACACTGACTGTTATATATCATTTCATAAGTGTGAAACACTTTTCTTGTTTTCCTGTCCAACTCATCCAATACCTTTTGGGTCTAGTCAGTCACCCCAAAACTGTAAGTTAGAACAGGAAAAGCAAATTTTATACCTTAGACTTTGTTCCTGATGTCAAGGCTGTTTCCAGTATTAATTTTAGCCTTCTAAAATACTCCTTACTGAGTTTTGTATGCATTTGTCCATGTTTTATTTTCGATCCCTCATCAATTCCCAAATATTTATAAACTCTCTCTCCTGCTCAGGTTCCTTTATATCATATCCCTGTCCCAGGCTGATATTTTCTTGATGCTGCAGTTTTCCTGCTTTAAATGTTTCTTTTACAAATTTATCAAGACCAAATGGCATTCATCTGAGAAAGTTTTAAAAACTTCCAGTAGTGCTTTCAGCTTTTCATCTGATCAACTATACAGTTTTAAATCATCCACAAAGAGGAGATGAGAAGTCTTTACACTTTGTAACCATGACCTAATCTGTTAAGTAGACAGCTTAATGCATTATGGGGAAGACAAAAGAGCAGCAGGTCACTCTGGAATATCCCCTTTGAATTTTTATCCCTGTGATAATAACTTTACTTTATCATGGCTTAGCTGCAAAGTGGTTTGCCACTGTTTCATGGTCACTGTAATGTAATTGATAAATGTAGGGTGTATCTTATGGATTCACTTCAGAATCTTGAATTCCAGAAAACTCGAACTTCATATGGTCGAGACCATATGATCAACTTTTCAGAAGCTCGAAATTCTGAAAAAAAAAAACAGTCAAACTCATCGTTTCTGCAGGGGGGCAAGCCCCCTACACCCTAACGCCCCACTGCTTAAATATACCAACTCTGAAATCGTGCTACAGTGGGGAAAAGGGAAATCTCCCATTCCATACTGTATGCAGAAGTGCAGAACAGGAAATTTCCTATTTCCTCGCTATAGAGCAAACACGGAGATGGTATATTTAAGTAGGGAGGGTGCAGGGGTGCTTGCCCCTTGCAAAAACATTATATTCAAGTAAATTAAAGTATTTTTTTAACACTTTAGAATTTCGAGTTTCTGAAAACTTGATCATATGGGCTCGACCATATGAGGGTCAAGTTTTCAGGAATTCGAGATTCTGAACTGTCCCTGTATCTTATACAGCTGTAAGCACTCCTTTATCCATGAATGTTGAATGCTGTCAAATGATTTTTGTAATCTATCCATACCATACTTAGATTATTCCTCTTTTTACAATTCTCCATTATGACTTTATTTAACAAAAATTATCCTTTGTTCCATATGACTTTCTTTTGTTACCATTTTGTTCTATTGCTATGATTGACTTTTCATCTAAATGACTATAAATTCTATCAACATCAGTTCCAGAATATAGTTTATACATCATCAGAAGGCAAGTTATTGGTCTATAGTTTTTAGGATAACTTACAGGTTCACTCTTAGTATTATTTTCCTGCTGTTATCCAGGTTGGTGTCTGTTTGGGGTACACATATAAGTAGTTCTTACTCAAGGCGAAATCTTCATGTAAAGATGTTAATATGTTTAGGCAGACGTTAGGTTCTGCATGCAGGAACTGGCATTTTCCATTTAGGAGCTTTTCTGAATTTTGTTTCAATTTCTCTAGCTCATCCCATTTCATATCTTATACATTTGAACTTATTATTGTTTCTTTTACTTCTTCTATTCATTCAGTATGTTTGATATGTTCCACAGGGTCTTCATAGATATGTCTCCAAAATGTGTCTATTTCTTCTGTTTTTTGGTGATATTTCTATTCCTTTTGCTTTTTTTCCCCAGTTCTCTATAAAACATGTTTTGGTCATCATGAAATTGCTTATTTTGTACTTTTCCTTTATTTTTATCTGCATATCTTCTACGTTTTTCTGCCTGTGGTGATAGCTTCAGTTTATTATTTGCAGTAGTATAAGATAGATCCTGGTCTGTTCTAACACTGCGCACTACTTCTATTACGTTTAGCATTCTAAGTATTTTTGTTGATCTGTTCCCTCTTCTATACTCTTTTAACAGTGAAACTTCTTGTCTTAATTGTTTTATAGATTCCTCTATTCGATACTTCTATGATGGCATTTTATTTCTTACCTTCCTTTCCCATATTGCTTTGTACTTTTGTGGTAAGACTTTATCTGTTATTAATTTAAGTGTACAGTAAAACATTCTATTTATTTCTGAATTTCTGTTAATAGTCTTGATTACCGTGTTCATTTGTTTTATCAAACTTTTAACATTTTGTGTTTTGTTGAATTTCTGTAATCTATTTCTTTCATCGATCTTAGTCTATCTATCCATCTATATTTGGTGGTGCAGTGGTTGCATTGTCACCTCACAGCAAGAGGTTGTCTGGTTCAATTCTCAGCTGGGTGTCTTCTGTGCGGAGTCTGTATGTCCTCCCTGTGTTCATGTGGGTTTCCTCCGGATGCTCTGGTTTCCTCCCATGTTACAAAGACATACTTCTGGAGCATTTCTCCCTGGGCCCCCACTAAAAATTGGCTTAATTCCAAGTCGGACTTTCCCAGTAAACAAATGTTAAATAAAATAATAAATATCTATTAAATCAAGCAGCTCTTCCCTTTGATCTATTTCTTCTAAAGTGAAGACATGTTTTTTCTTCCCTGTTTTCTGCAGAAAGTTCCAGAACATCTTCCTATGATATATTCTCTTCAGTTTCAAACTGTGTCATCCATTGCTCTTTCATATGGGAACTCATTGGCCAATCACTCTACAACATTGACTGAGTCAGATTTGTAACCGTTTCCTGTTCCTTCCCTTGCTGTGCAACTCCAACTTAACTTTTTGTTAGAAAAATGTGTTACATGTCAATTTCATAATTCCCCTCTTATATTGTTATTTGATACCAAGACCTGTGAATGTGGGAGTTGAACTCATGGAATGTTAAAGGGCTCCAGAACTTGAAGAAGAGAAAGCTGTTGCTACACATATTATTACAGGACAAAGCACTGTTTGTATTTCTACAGGAAACACATTTGATGAATGAACAATGGAATGATATTAGAAAAAAGAACTGGATTAGAGAGCTAGTGACATCAGAAGGTAAGACAAACAGTGCGGGAGTGGCTATAATTATCAAAACCCAATACAAAGATAGGATTTTAGACTCCAAAGTGGATCCAAATGGGCGATGGTGTTATGTGATTTTATCGGATAATGCATTTGATAAACCTATCCTACTTTTGAATATATATGCCCCATGCAATGATCAACACAGTTTCATAGCATCATTATATCCAATATTAACACAATATGATGGTTATTATTTTGTTGTGGGTGGGGACTGGAATACCTATCAAAATCCAAAGTTGGATAGGTCTTGTCCACAGAGAGCATTTAATAAGCAGGCGGGATAGCATTAAATGATTTTAAGGAAGATTTTCAATTATATGACCCTTTTCTTATTCACAAGATATTAATAATGCAAATAAATATACCTTCTATTCACCATGCCACAAAATGTGGGCTAGAATAGATTACTTTTTGATATCTAAAGCACTAACGAATTTAGAACCAGTGGTGGTTATACATACTGTCATCTATCAGATCACTCAAAAATTTCATTAAAATTTTCTAAAGATTTAAAAGACACAAGAAGGCATAGGGGTTATAATTGGTCACTCAACCCAAATCTTTTAAGTAAAAAGAAATAGCAGATGGAATTATAAAATATTTGAAAGAATTTACAGATAGCTTGAAGCTCCAAAACATACCCTGACATTGAATGGGCAACAGCTAAAGCTCAAATTAGAGGATTTCTTATACAAAAGCCTCATATTATAAGAAAATTCATAATAGTGATATTCAAAAACTAGAAATAAGAATAAAACAACTTGATAATGAGCTGATTCAGAATTTTAACGCTCAAACTGAGGAGGAAATGTTGAAGCTTCAAAGGGATCTCTTTTGCTTCATAATAATAAATTAACACTTCAAGAACATAGGTGTTTAGTGAAATATGCTAATAATGTTCAAATACCATCAAAAGCACTGGCAAGGATTATAAATCAATCAAAAACAACTGGATATATTTCGGAAATTCAGTATAACGACACAATATATTCTAAAACTGAGGATATTGTTGATGTTTTTGGGAAAATCTATACTAAGGTGTATGAGGGGCAAACTAATAGGTCTCTACATAACCAGAATAAAAGTTTTCTGCAAAAAATTAACTTTCCAGAATTAGAAGAGAGCCTGCAAAGTGACCTGATTAAACCTATTTCTAAAGAAGAAATAGTATATACAATTCAACATATGAAAGTACATAAGTCGCCAGGGCCTGATGGTATTACAGCTGAATTTTACAAAGAGTTTGCTGATAGTTTGGGAAAAGAATTGTCTCATGTATTTAATTATATAACTAAAAATAAAATTAGTGACCCCCACCTCAATGTGTCAAAAACAATTTTCATACATAAAACCAATTCGGATCCCCTTAACCCAGATAATTACAGACCAATAGCACTAATGAATGTGGATATGAAAATTTTAACATCAATTATAGCATCGAGACTAAAGAAGGTTTTGATATATCTAATTTCTAAGGAACAAGCTGGATTTATGGCAACTAGACAAACCAGCGATAACACACTTACACTGCATAATATGATGATGTATGCTAAAAAAAACAACTTTAATATCTATGCTCTTATAATAGATGCCCAGAAAGCATTTGATAGAGTAGACATAAATTTTTTGTTTGATGTGTTACCCTATTTTAACTTGCCCCAAGAATTCATTCAGATGCTACAAATATTATATAGTAATCCATACACTACGCTATACATCAATAGGACTTATTCTAACAGAATACAGATTAAAAATGGTACTCGTCAGGGTTGTCCCATGTCCCCTTATTGTTTAACCTATATCTAGAACCCTATTTTTATATATCAAGCAAAATTTGTATCATAATGCACCAATAATTTATAGGAATAAAATATTAATGTCAGCATTGCCGATGATCTTATTATTTATTGTACAACCCCAATTTCAGACAGTGAAAAGATATTAAAGCTCATAAACGAATTTTCAGTAGTTTCTAATTATAAAATTAACTTACAGAAAACGAATATCTTCCCATTAAGAACCCCAAAGCCTTTTTCACTAATGGCCCTGATGGGGAAGTTAACATGTAAAGAAAATATTAAATATTTGGGTATCAACTTCTCACGGATAATAAGGACTTTTATAACAATAATGTTAAATGAGTATGGGAACACATAATAGCTGATTGTGACAGATGGAAGAATTTAAAACTACCGGTATTAGCAAAAGTATCAATAGTGAAAATGAATATACTACCACGAATGTTATACATATTTAGGTCTGCCCAATTATCAATTTCAAAAACAGTTTTTAAACAAATGCATAAAGATCTAGCTAAATTTATCTGGAACCCAAAAGAACTAGAATATCTTATGAGAAATTAATGACCCCTAAAACAAGAGGGACTTGAGCTACCAAACTTTGAAGCATATTATTTGATTGCAAACGCTAATAAAATTTTAAGAATTGCTAATTATGATGTAACGAATACAACATGGATACCAACTTGGGTGGTCTTGAATCATAAGCATATTTTGGATAGGAAAATAAATCCTAAAGCATTGCCCTTTATGGACAAAATTAGTCTGATAAAATATGGGGTCATGGACCACATAATAACCTGTGTCTCATCTTTGCAAACTTTATTTCAGTCCGTAGATTTATTGCAATATATGATGGTTCTTCAACCTTTCCACAGGAATCCTAATTTTAAACTAAATAATCAGCTGATCGATCTCAGCAAATTTCCATTAATACTTAATCTGACTCTATTTGATGTTTTTAATAAACTTGACTTATCGGCTTTACAAATTAGACAGGAAATGAATCTACCTAGAAGTTACATTGTTATAATGAGACAAGTTAAAGAACTTGCCTTGAGCTACTTTAGGAACTTTAAACCTGCAGCGGATTTGTGGATAAGTGCTCTGAATTGTGGCAAGCTATCCAACAAGACACTAAATTTATAGCAACTGCATATAAATTAATTAAGGATTTGAAATTTCAGGACAAAATTTTGCTTTCAGAGTATTGGGTAAAAAAGTAACAGTAACAGACAATCAGATATTAAAAGCAATTGATATAACTAGGAAATCAGTTTCTTTTCAAAAACTGATGTACACGCAATTGATGATTTGGAACAATGCATATTACACACATCTTAGATTACATAAATTTAACCCTAGGAATTCTCCAATTTGTCCATACTGTGCAGATCAAACAGCGGATCTTCTTCATATGTTCTGGAGTTGTAAATGCGTATATAAACTTTGGAACTCTCTTAAAGTACAACTGCAAAAGATGGGTTATCAAAGTTCTACACTGTCATGGGAATTTATGATTCTACACATTCCTCCAAGAGAGCTTTCCAGATCGCAAACTATTATTTGTATGAATATTTTTTGCTGATGAAACTCTATATAGCCACAAATTGGCTAGAACCACATAAGACATCATGGAATAATTTTAAGCTTGTGGCTATAAAGCATATACTAGCACATAAATTACTTCTGAAACAAACTAACAAAAATATTAATAACCCGAAAATATGGGAAAAGGTCTTCAATATTATATTAGCATGATACTGATTTTAGGAATATATTAAATATAGGAAGCATTTCATGTAGATATTGTATAAATGGTTTGTAGTAGTTATAGTGTATTATGTGTGTGATGTTTATTGTATTTTTGTAATGTTTTTGGAAAATATATTTCAATAAAAATTTATTATGGGAAAAAGAAAAATGTGTATGTGAATACATGAGAAATGCTAGTTTAAAAAGCAAAGTAGTATATAATGCATTTTATTCTATTAATCATATAGTAGAGAGGATTAATTTATGTTTAAATGTGAAGTAGATTTGAAACTGCAGTGTGGCTTGAAGCAAGGCTGACCTTCGACCCTGGCAGATGCTAGCGTAGCAAGTTTTAATGTTTATGCTTTTTACAAGTGATTATCTGTTGGGTCAGGAAATTAAATGTGTGAAATAATGAAATCTTCTGCTCTTTCCTGCTGGGATGATTTGGCCTTGTATATGTATTACTGAGATAGCACGCAGCTGTGTGAGAAAGTGTAACAGAGAACAAAGATATGTATTAAAAGACTAAATCTGCTATTGTATTCGAACTGATATAAAACCTTGAAGAAGTAACTTTACAGAGAGACATTACGTCTGACCAGGTGGATAGCAAGGCCGTATTGTATCCAGAGGAAAACTTTTTAAAATATACAGCATCAGCAGTTTTAATGAATAGAAGACTGTAAGCTAAAGTGATGTAGATGGGCACAGCTTGAATGTTAAACCTATATAAGATTGTGTGCTTCCTGTTTCATGCCAGACAAAATTCTGTACTTGTACGTTTTTTGCCTCCTGGTGTACACTAGTAAACTTTTGAATCTAAACCTCCTGTGTATTAAATTCTTGATTTTATTTAACAGTTTGGTCCTTCTTAGCCAGAAATTCCCTCAGACAGCTGCAGATCAGAGTCTACCGGTGGTAGAATACTGCGCAGGAGAAGTTACCAAAACGGTTCTTCTTGGGTGAAAAGACCTCCGACTAAATTGTCGTTTAAAGAGGCTGGCCACTTTCTGATCTGTGGCCAAAGAGCGGACATTGGACAGTTCAATACTGGAGGCTCAGGTAGGAAAAATTTACCTTTTTTCTGTTTTAGATCAGGGACTAGGTTACAGTATATTGTTGTCAAGATTTGCTTTGCAGATCAGGGACAAAAGAAAGTACTGTATATTTGGTCATAGATCAGGGTAACAGAATAAGGTAGGCAGTTATTCTAGATGCACTGCGAACAGAAATTGAGAATTTGATATCACGTGATAGAAAAGGGTTACGTAACATTTTCTTTGTCATGGGTAATCAGTGCACTAAAACATCGCAAGATCTGCCCCTAATCGAAAACGCAAAATACATGCAATCACAACGTTCCGATAACGTTAGGTATTATACGAAATGGGTTAGCAAATATGAATTTGATGGTAAACTAGATAAAACTTCACTAGTTAAACTCCTTAAACAGCTTAAATTTGATGCGGGAGGTCAGGCAAAAAAGCAACGCCAATTAGGCATTCCTCAGGCACACAGGTGGATTGAGGAAGCAAATCGTAGAGAACAGAAGCTTAAAAATTCAAAAACATTGTTTTTAGACAAAGAAGATAATAACTTGGTAATAGCGACAGTTCCTCCTCCTCCTCCCTTACCCTTTTCAGGATATAAAGCGAGTGGACAGGCTGGTCCGCCCCCGCATTATCCTAAAGTTTCAGCAAGACCACAACCATTTGTTAGAGATCCTATTAAAACTAGGTTCCAAACACGTAAAAGTCATAGGGACACAAAATCATATCAAATAGAGAGAAACCTACAGGATGAAAGTGAGGAAAAAATATGCCCACTTATAAAAGTTCCAAATCCTCAGGCAGGGCAGGAAGGTCAAAACCCAACACTCTTAGTATACAGACCATGGACACCGGAAAATATCCGGAAGGCTACTGAGGGAATTCCCCATCCGAAAGTTAATTTTATGAAATTTTTAGAAGATTTACAAGGCATGAGGTTGAGTTACCACTTGAATGGGGAAGAAGTAGAAAAAGTAGTAAGACAAATTATAGGTCCAAATTGGCACATGATTTGTGGCACCTGGAATCCTCATAATGCAGTGCTTAGACCACTCCCACATAGTGACGCAGAGTTAGACAACAGAGTGAAAGGTCTAACAGACCAAATCTCTGAGAAATGAAAGCCTAGAGCAGACTGGACTTGCATTAATCAATGCATACAACAGGAAAATGAGACAATAAATGGGTACTATGCTAGATTATTAGAATGTTTTAATAATCATAACGGTATGTCGGTTCCTGAAAACCAAACGAATGATTCCCCGTATAAACAACAATTAAAAAATGCATTTTTGAAAGGTTGCATTGCACCTATTAGTAGCTTCATTACGAAGCATATGATAGACCATCGAACAGGGAGGCTACAAGCCTTACTCGAATAGCCTTCTTTAGCTATGTCAAAAATCTAAGTGGCAACTCAGAGATATGCTCTGAGATAGTGCAAAATAGCACAAACTATACTGAACCTACTGTTATTGCCATCATACTGGCAGATAGATTCAGTGCAAACTTCACCTCCCCCTCACCTTCAAAAGGGCCCACAACAATACTGGAAAAGTGTAGTGTCCCAGAAATCACAGAAGCACAGGTGAAAACAGCCCTTTCAAAGCCAAAAACACAGCATCAATGGGGCCAGATGGTGTCCCAGGCTGCGTCTTGCACGAACTACAGAACAAACTAACCCCCCCACCTAAACATGCTGTTCAACCTCAGCGTCTCCACAGGCTACGTGTCCATAGAATGGTGCACAGCAATGGTTATTCCGCTCCACAAAAGAGGGGTCACAACTGACCCTGGTAACTATTGCCCTATAAGCCAGACTAGCCTGGTCTGCAAGGCTATGGAGCGCATCATCATGGAACTCATTAACGAGGACATTGGGAACCTCCAAACACTTGACCCGATCCAGTTCGGCTTTGTTAAGGGCAGATCATGCCTACTGAGCCTGGTTGACTTCATCGAGACGGTTACCAAGGCCATAGACGAGGAAAAGGTGGTTCACATAGCCTACCTTGATCTCGCCAAGGCATTCGACATCATTCCTCACTCTGGTATTATAGAAAAACTCACCAACCTGAACATAAATCCCTACATCACAAGATGGGTTGCCAACTGGCTTAGAGACAGAACTTACATGGTAAGAATAGTGGGCTCCAAGTCTGACTCTAAACCAGTCACAAGTGGTGTCCCGCAAAGCTCAGTTCTGGGACCCCTACTGTTCAGCATATATTTCTCAGAAGTACAGGCAAACACAGGAGGACTATGGCTAACTAAGTTCACTGATGACTGCAAACTGGGAGCCATAACTGACTCTCCGACTGACATGGACATCCTCCAAAAAGGCCTTACTGAGACAGACACATGGTGTCAATGGTCTCAAGCTAAATGCCAAAAAGTGCATAGTCATCCCGTTTGGGAAAAACAAAACACCCACGAATTACCACATAGGTGGCAGCCCCCTTAATACAGAAGAGGTAATAAGAGATCTGGGGACCTAGGTAGATAGTAATCTTTCCTTTGACAATCATATTGCCAAAGTAGTTAGGAAATCCTTCGATGTGGCCCATCTAATTACTAAGGGGTTCGCATCTAGAAATAGGTTATAGTGCCCCTCTACTCGTCACTCATCAGACCCATCATAGAGTACAATGCCCCATTTGGGATGTACCTCACAAGACACTTCCAACAGCTTGAAAGACCACAAAAGCACCTCACCAAGAGGATTACTGGCCTCAAACATATGTCCTATGCAGCCCGACTGAAAAAACTCCGGCTGTACTCAGTGGCATATCGCTTACTCAGAGGTGATCTCTGCCTGACTTACAAAGCCATGTCCAACTCAGAATTGATGGACATGCTCCACCTAAAGAAATCCAAGTCACTGCGAGCCACGTGCTGTAGTGAGCTAAACCTCACCACAACAATAAATAGAACATGCTGGAGGGATAGTTTCCTGTCACAGAGACTCCCCATGCTTTGGAACAAAATTCCTAACTACATTAGGCAGAGCCCCTCACTAACACTCTTCAAGAGAAGCCTTGACGAGTGGATGGGTAACAGAAAGTACACCCCTGGGATCACTTCATTGACTCTGCTTGACAGAGGCTCAGATAATTAATCAATGGGGCGGCGAAAGCCGACACACTCTGGCTAGGCTTATGAATGCCCTCGGGCAGATAGCCTAGTACCTACCTATGAACCTATGAACCTATGCTAGGCATGCTGAAAGACATTTTAATAGTAAAAAGAAAAAAAAGGTGCAAGTCTTCACTGCTGAAGACGGAGCTGAAGTATTTGTATTACAGTCAGGTAAAAAGGGCAAAAAAAATTCCCAGGGAAACAAACAGTCTGACAAACGATTAGAAGATTTTGAAGAGAAAAAAAAGAGAGGTGAATGCTTCAAGTGCGGGAAAAATGGGCATCTAGCAAGAGATTGTAAGCAAAACAAAAAGGTAATTACAGAAGATAAGGAAGATGGGGACTGACTCTATGATAGTAAAGATACATCATGTGAAAGTCAGAAATCATCAGGAAAAGTTAATAAACAGAAAACAAATGTAAATGTGATAGAAGGAGTAGAGGAAGTGCAAGTAGATATGGAGGATGAAGAAAGTACAATTTTGGACTTAGCATTATTAAGTTTAAAGCTCTACTTAGCAGATACAAAACCGGAAGTTACACTTCTGGTGGAGAAAAGGGAAGTCAAATTCCTGTGTGACTCAGGAGCATCACGGACTTTGATACACCCCTCCAAGTTACCAGAACATTCCGAATGACCTGATTATATACTAGTAAAAGCAGCAAACGGACAGCTATATAGGGAACCACTTTCCCGTGATATAGCAATAACTGACCCTGTTTCAGGTATGACCCAGAGAAGTAAAATTGTTGTTTCTACAAAGTGTCCAGTAAACCTATTGGGCAGGGACCTTATGCAGATATTTGGCATAGCAGTAGTTCCAACTGTACAAGATATGGAGACACAGAGACAAATGGATACCTTTGTAGTGCAATCGAAGGGTAAAACTTTTTACTGGTACAGCCAGGACCTAGTCACAACTGGTCTAGGGGCAGTAACCGAGAAACTGATAAACATAGCCATCAGTAAAGCCCCCTCCCTTGACACTGATCGACAGAATTTGTTACACTGTACTCTATACTACTGTGCTACACCAGGACCTGATAGAGAGTATGAGCAAAAATTGTTTAAAAATCGTGCAACTTATTGGTTTTGCGTACTTTGTACTGGGATACTGAGGGGAACAGTGTAGTTAGCTGTTCATTACCTCAAGAATTCCTTGCATTATATAAATCAAATCAATTACCACATGTCAAGCTTGACAAAGAACAAAAGTGTCAAATGGGCAGACTTAGGAAAAAAAGTAACAAAATGGGAAAAACAGACTGATTTAAAACTATCAGAACAAGGGATACAAAAACAAAAACTGAATTGGTTAACACAGACACATCCAGCTGTACACTTGCAATCTAGTGAGGACAGCTAATTAGCGTTCTTATTAAAAGAAAAAAAAAAGGCCTTATGTAAAATGCCAACAACTCTTTGGTCAACAGGCAAGTCAGATGTAGGACTTATTCAAACAGCAGGACCAGTTACAATAACCCCAAAGTCAGCTTTTAGACCGCAGAAAAGACAATACCCTTTAAGAAAGGATGCAAAAATAGGAATTAAGCCTATAATAGCAGCATTACTCAAAGAAGGAGTACTGGTAGAATCTCCTGATTCACCATGTAATACACCCCTATTTCCTGTTAAAAAAGCAAACGGGAAATGGCGGATGGTACAAGATTTACAAGCTGTAAATAATGCAGTAATACCTAGAGCACCTACGGTGCCAGACCCACATACTTTGTTAAACGATTTAAAACTGCAACAAAAGTATTTCTCTGTGGTAAATATTAGCAATGCTTTCTTTTCAATACCTATACATCCTAATAGTCAATATTGGTTTGCATTTACATTTCAGGGTAAAAGGTATATGTATACTCGACTACCACAGGGATATTGTGAAAGCCCGACAATATTTGCATAAGAAATGGCTAGCAATCTGGCAGGGTTTACCCCACCGGGAGGTAGTCAAATTCTACTTTATGTAAATGACATCTTGCTAGCAGCCCCCACCCAGCAACAGTACAGGGAGGATACTGTAGCATTATTAAAATTTTTAGCAACACAAGGACACAAAGTAAACAAAAGTAAGTTGCAACTTTGGAAAAAACAAGTTAGATACTTGGGATATGTAATATCCAATGAAGGTAAAATATTAGACGAAAAAAGAAAAACAGCAATCTTGCAAGCACCCAAACCAACAACCAAAAAGAAAATAATGTCTTTCTTGGGTACAACTAATTTTTGTCGGAGCTGGATACCAAATTATGCTTTAAAATCTGCTCCACTGACTGACTTGATATATAAGACACCAATGGCAGCACAAGATATCTTACAATGGACACCTGAAGCAGAAACGGCTTTCTGCAGGTTAAAGCAGTTGATAGCTTCTTCATTAGTTTTAGGACTTCCGAATTATCACAAATGGTTCTTTCAGACCGTAGATTGTAAGCAAGGATATATGACGTCAGTATTGACGCAACAACATGGGGATAAGCAATGCCCCATAGCCTATTATTCATCACAGTTAGATCCAGTGGTGCGATCTTTGCCTCACTGTGTACAAGCAGTAGTTGCAGCTGCAATGGCAGTACAGGCTTCGGCCTCACTGGTGTTATTCCACCCTCTCACATTGAGAGTGCCTCATGCAGTTGCAATAATTTTACTGCAAGAAAAAGTGGCATACCTTTCTCCTGCTAGACATCTTTCAAGTATGACTATACTGCTGAGCCAACCTCATATGACAATTAAACGATGTACGACATTAAATCCATCAACATTACTTCCAACTCCTGTGGAGGGCACACCACACAGCTGCCTGCAAAAAATTAAACAGTTAGCTTTACCTAGACAAGATTTCACAGATATGCCCTTGGATAATGCCGAGGTGACATATTACGTGGACGGCTCATGCAGAAGGGGTCCTACAGGAAAGAATCTGGTAGGGTATGCAGTAGTTACAGATACTAAAATTTTAAAAGCTCAATCCTTACCGCACAACTTATCTGCACAAGCAGCAGAATTGATAGCTTTGACGAGGGCATGTACTTTAGCAAAAAACAAGTGTGTAAACATATATACTGATAGTCAGTATGCTTTTTCTACAGTACATGTATTTGCACAACAATGGAAAAATAGAGAAATGATAACATCTAGTAAAAAACCTATTAATCATGCACAATTTATTTTGGAGTTATTAAAATCTATTCAGTTACCTACCAAAGTAGCTATTTGTAAATGTGTAGCTCATACGAAACAGCAGGATAAGATTTCAAAAGGCAATGCACGAGCTGATGCAGCTGCAAAGCAAGCAGCCTCGGACTCAGAAATTTTACTTTTGAATGAGAAATTACAACCCTCTGAGATTTTAAATTTAGACATGTTAAAAACAATGCAGACGCTTACTACAAAAGCAAAAAAACAAAAATGAATAAAACAAGGTGCAATTCTTGAAAATGGACTGTACATTTCCAAAGAGAGAAAACCGATATTGCCGTCTAATTTATTTAGATATGCAGCTTTGTTGAGCCATGGGCAGTGCCATGTCTCAAAAGGGGGGATGGTACAGTTAGTAAACCGAATAATCAAACATACGGATTCACAAATTACACACAAAAAATTTGTGCAGCTTGTCATACTTGTAACAAGCACCATGCACAAGGGGCATTTAAAACCAAGCAAGAAAGTTTTCCTATACCACCATACCCGTTCCATACTATTTGTATGGATTTCATGGAATTGAATAAGTGTGAAGGTTAAAAGTTTTGTTTAGTTATTGTAGATATGTTTTCCAAATGGGTAGAAGCTTTTCCAACCAAAAACCCGGATGCAGCAACAGTGGCAAAAGCCCTGATAAAAGAGATAATCCCTAGATTTGGCATTCCAGAAATGATTTATAGTGACAACGGCACTCATTTCGTGAATCAGACAATCCAACAACTTGGGAGATTTTTTGGTATCTCCTTAAAGAACCATTGTGCCTACCACCCACAGTCAGCAGGACTGGTGGAAAGGTACAATGGTACCCTCAAAAATAAGCTTATGAAGCTAGTAGAGGAGACCCAAGAGAATTGGATATACTGTCTGCCTTTGGCACTGCTGAGTATGAGAACAGTTACAAATATAAAGGGTTTGACTCCCTTTTAAATGGTTTTTGGGAGAGCATATTATGTGCCTCAGTGGAAAGCTCTCATGCCTGCAGAGCAAGAGGCTGACAGTTCATTAGCTAGTTATATGAGGAAACTGTCAACAAATAAATCTGTTTTGCAGTTTAACTCTTTTTCATATAAGGAACAGACCAGACTGGTGGAAGCAATCTTGGCCCCTGGGACATTCGTGTGGCTGAAAGTAACGAAAAGGAAAAATTGGGCGAGTCCAAAGTGGGAGGGACCATACCAGGTTTTGTTGGCAACGCCTACTGCAGTTAGAGTGGCCGAGAGGACGTCCTGGGTTCATTTGACACATTGTAAACCGGTAAAGAACTTTCAACTTGATAAAAACGTTGTGACTGATATACAACCAGACCGAGATGGCCAAAAACAAAGCGAATAGAAATTTAGATCAACCCCAGAGATGTTGCATAATCATTTTGTTGAGTGTACATTTATTGACTGTAATTGTGACAATTTTCCTCTTGTTGTGGTTTATCTTACACACAACCACACAAGTGAAAGTGGGAAGGCGTGATGAAACGTCTATAGACTGGCATCCAAATTTTAACACATACCTAGCCATGAAACGTGTATATGCAAAGACTATAAACATTTCAAATTGCTGGGTTTGTAAAGCTATACCAACAGCATATGGAGGACTGATAATGTCCGCTGTCCCTTTGGGGATAAATGAGACTTGGGAGAATTTACTCTTCGATACAGAAACTGTGAGATCACAGGACAAAATAGCTTTATTTTTACCTGTCACACAAAAAGGACTTGTATGTTTTTATAAAAATGATACCCTCCAGGTGGGCTGGAGCAATTGTAATATAACCATATCTTACCGATGTTATATTAAGAATAGTAATGGCAATACTTTTTGCAATACTAATTATGACTCATATTTGAACTCATTGAAAACAACCATGAATGACATTCGCAAAAATCCAGTTTTGTTTAAACAATTGTTAGTTATAAATCAGAAAATGTTTCATGCAGGGCTGATGCATATTAGTACTAAAGTAGAAAACTGTTATTTTATTTGTGGGAAAAAGGCATATAAATGGTTACCTGAGAAGTGGTCCGGCAGTTGTTTTTTGGGTTATTTCGTTCCGGCAATAAGACATACTGCAGAATTACCTTTGGGTAAAATACGAAATGTGAGAGAAGCAGCTCAAAAACCTGAAGGTCCAGTTGAAAAACCTGTGAATCCAGTCGGAAAGATCGAAGCTGGCTGGAAAGATCATAATGCCGTGAAAGATAAAAGCAAATTGACTCATATGGACTTGAGTGACAGTGTTATATCCCGGGCAGGAATATTCCCAGCCTACGGAGCAGTCAAATCGATCTGGGAACTGAGGAAGTTGTCAAAACTTCTCGAAGTAATGAGTAATGCAACTTTTTCTGGCCTAGAACTGGTGACTGATAAACTGAATGCAATGAGAACTGTTGTGCTACAAAATCGAATGGCTCTTGACTTCACCCTAGCGGTGAGAGGTGGTACATGTGCGCTTATCAAAGAAAAATGCTGTGCGTACATACCAAATAACAGGCATAAAATTAATAACCACCTAGAGGTAATTCAGCAAGTATCAGCCATGACTGAACCAGGCCCAAACCTGCTGACGGACTTTTTCCAGAATCTATTTGGGGGGTGGGGTTCCATCCTAATGAATATTCTGATTGCCATTTGTGTGGGTATACTCCTAATAGGAGCATGTGTTTGCTGTGGAATTCCCTGCATGAAAAGATTAATCAAAGATTTTATTAATGTATCTGTTACTAAAACTTTGTACCAAGATATTGAGATTGAGAGATTGATCTCAGATGACATTTTTTTCTGAAGTATAGATTAAATGACTCACCTAGCTGAAAATCCTAAGTGGAAGAAGTTGGGAGATGAAATGACACTATGCATACTTCAAAACAGAATAAAAAGTATTAATAGGGGGGAAAATGTTAGAAAAATGTGTATTTGAATACATGAGAAATGCTAGTTTAAAAAGCAAAATAGTATATAATGCATTTTATTCTATTAATCATATAGTAGAGAGGATTAATTTATGTTTAAATGTGAAGTAGTTTTGAAACTGCAGTGTGGCTTGAAGCAAGGCTGACCTTCGACCCTGGCAGATGCTAGCTTAGCAAGTTTTAATGTTTATGCTTTTCACAAGTGATTATCTGTTGGGTCAGGAAATTAAATGTGTGAAATAATGAAATCTTCTGCTCTTTCCTGCTGGGATGATTTGGTCTTGTATATGTATTACTGAGATAGCACGCAGCTGTGTGAGAAAGTGCAACAGAGAACAAAGATATGTTTTAAAAGACTAAATCTGCTATTGTATCTGAACTGATATAAAACCTTGAAGAAGTAACTTTACAGAGAGACATTATGTCTGACCAGGTGGATAGCAAGGCCATATTGTATCCAGAGGAAAACTTTTTAAAATATACAGCATCAGCAGTTTTAATGAATAGAAGACTGTAAGCTAAAGTGATGTAGATGCCCTGTGACATACCATGTCAGTAAGGTGGGCACAGCTTGAATGTTAAACCTATATAAGATTGTGTGCTTCCTGTTTCATGTCAGATAAAATTCTGTACTTGTACGTTTTTTGCCTCCTGGTGTACACTAGTAAACTTTTAAATCTAAACCTCCTGTGTATTAAATTCTTGATTTTATTTAACACTTTTGTACTGGTTTCCTACTGAAGGCTTCAACATTTTTTCATATAGCAACTGATCAGATACTTCCTGTTCCACAGGTTTCTCCTTAATTTGGGGATTCCTTGTTCTAGCATGCTGTGATGCTACCAGAGTTGGATTTTCTACACTAAATCCTCTTTGCAAGTAATCTATAACTTCATCTTCTATTTTTTTAACTTCTCCATTACTAATTCTTTTTTCTATTTTTTCCTTTTGTTTTCTTATTTTTTTGTATTGGAAAATTTTCCATATCAGGATTCCTTTGACTGTATTTCACTTCAAATATCTTTGATGCTGCTATTTTTGTATTGATTAGCTTTGCTTTCTCATTTGCATAAATATTGCATCATATTAATCTCTTTTTCTTTCCCATGTCCATTTTCTTTTTCAGATGTCTCCTACTCCTTCTGTTTCTCCTTACTTTGGGGACTCATTGTTCCATCATTCTGTAATGTAATCTGCATTAGACTTTCTGCACTAAATCCTTCAATTCTCAGGTATTCCATAACCTCAGCTTTGATTTGTTTAACTGCTACTTTACTAATATGCTCTACATTCCCTCTTTGTGATCTTATTTTTTGTAAGTGAAATTTTCCATACCTGGGTGGCTTTGCCTGTATTTCTCTTCAAATACGTAAAAGCACACTCCAATGAAGCATCAACACCACAAATAAATCTTGAAAAAAATGCTCTAAATCGGGCCCAAATATCGTTTTTATGACTTTATTAAAAAATAAAAAACATAGATCGAGCGCTTTCATCCACTTAAAAAAAATGGGACTTCATCAGAATCTACATTCAAATGGGTGTAAACCTTTTAATATATACCATTTAACTAGCCATCATTATTTGTCATTTTGTTATTTTGCTGTGGCCCTTTAAGAAATGTATTGCTTTTAATTGATGGCTAGTTAAATGGTTAAAAAAATCATAAAAACAAAATATTTGTGTCCAATTTGGAGCATTTCTTTCAGGGTTCTCTTCAAATATCTCCAGAACTGCTTTTATTATATTGATTAGTTTGTCTTTCTCCTTTGCATAAATATTACACCATATCAGATCTCTCGTTTCTTCCCCATGTCCATGTTCCTTTTTATACCTTTCTAGAATCTCTAGATTTTGTTCTTTACATTTTCACACTTCCTCAATTGCTTCTTTTTCTAAATGGCCCTAAGTTTTTTGGTTTATATAATGTATTTAATAAATTTGTTGTATTAATGAACACAGATTTGCATTTGATGCTATTGAAAGTTTTTCTTGTGGAAGTGTTTTTCTTTCCACTAATTTCTTTCTTAATCTTTTTGTATATGTTCTATCCAGACATTCTGGGCTTCTTGCATACTAGTAACAATACATTATTTGTTTCTTATCCACAATAACCCACTCTGTCATCTTTATGGCTCCTTTTTGGCCTGTCAGTTTTTGTGATTTTTGAGGACTGCTACTTCCCTCTACACCAGGGAGGCTACCTCCCCCCCCTGGGCCTGGCCTAGCCCCATTGTAGGAATGTTTCCATATTCTGTGGATTCTACACTGTCATTTTATTCCATTCCTGGCACCAGTGTGCCTACCAGGATTGGGCACTTTTTATCCTGGAAGTTGTATACCCAGCTGTCTTTTTTATTTTTAACCTACTTCTGTCCATGATATATGCTATATAAATGCAATCTATATATCAGTGTCATCTAGGTGATATTTTGTAAAAATAGGATCTGCCTTGTGAAGGTACTCAGTAAGACCTGAGGATGAACTAATTTCTAGCAATAATACCTTCTTTTGCTTACTAATATTATAATCTCTCCATTTCTCCCTGAGTGGGTGATATGCTTGATAGTCTGATCCAGCTCTGGTTTTAGCTCCTTGGACCATAAGTTAGCATTTTTAACAAATGCTTCCCATTTCTTCTGTATATGTGCAGATCTTGTCCTTGCATAAAACAGGTCTTGGTTGTTTTGTACAACCTGTGATGGTTGTTTATGAATGACCATCTAGGTAGTCCTTTGGAACTTAAACTATCCCCTTTCTGCAAATTAGAATGCATGTTGGCATTTTAGTCACAGTGCTGTTTCATTTTTTACTAAATTTTTTAAGAACATGAATTCCATTAGTTCTGTGTTACGACACCGAAAAATAAGTTGTAGTAGGTAACTTACTTCTAAACCTTTCACTCATGCATAGTTGAGCTGGAGCATGTATTGTTCCTTGAAGCAGAGTATATTTATATTCCAATATAGACACATAGCAGTCAATGTTAGTAGTACCGATTAATTTCTTCAAAAATGATATTTCAACATAGACACATAGCAGTCAATATTAGTAGTACCAATTCATTTCTTTAAAAATGTCTTAAGTGTTTCATCCTCTCTAATTAGCCATAGCTCTGGGAATATAATGAGCTATTTGTAATGTGTTTGTCTTATACAAATTGGCAGACTTCTTGGCTACTAAACAGAAGCTCATAATCTGAAATTACATAGGTTCATAGATTAGTATTAAGCTAAATGCCCTTGTGAGCCATTTTAAGCCTAGCCAATTATCCCTTGTGAGGCTCAAACCCTGCAACTTGTGTTTGCAAGGCAAACACCTTAACCATTAGGTCACCATCCCAACCCCAAATTTTTAATATTCCATGTCTCTAACTAAACAGAAGCCCACCATGTAGAGTTAAACTTTCTAGTATTCCACATTTATAACAGCAGTCTTAATACACCAGTTAGACGTGTATATGCTGTAATTTAACTATCTCTTCTGAAGAATGCCAAAGAAGCTGAAAAGTAAGATGTACAAGACAGAGGTGCGACCAGTACTACTGTATGGTGCAGAAACCTGGGCAGTAAAGGCAGAACAGATGAGGAAACTAAAGGTGATGGAAATGAAGTGCCTGAGAAGGGTGGTAGGATGCACACTGTGGGACAGGCAAAGAAATGAGGACATAGGACCAGAAGCCAAAGTAGCTCCAATTGCAGTAAAATTCAAAGACAACAGATTACAGTGGTTTGGACACATGCAGAAAAACAGAAGACAATCTGGTAAAGATTTGGGACAGACAGGAAGAAGGTAAGAGAAAACAAAGGCATTCAGCGAAGGGTGTGGGTTATGTGAGAGAAGATCTGCAACATGCAGACATGAGTATCGAAGAAGACAGGAGTGTAGCCTTGAATCGAGAAAGATGGTGACAGTTAACTCGACACCCCAATCCCATGTAGAAAATGGGAAAAAGGGGGTTGTTGATGATGATGATGATGATTACCTAGTCAATAAATAATGATCATATAATGGTTCTCTGTGGATAAAAAACAAACCAGTTCAAATTGCTCTGAAACATGTGACTGCATATCTTCTTTAGATTTCTGATTTTGGAATTGTACTTCATGCGTGACATCTTTACATGCTTCTGTCTGCTTACTCCCACATTTTTAGCCAGTTAGAAATGCCTTGAGAACTCTATTTACACTTAAAAGTATCTAATTCATGTTTTTTCTCCAACCTCTCTTCTGCCATCTGGTTATGTATCATTGTTTTATCTGTCTTGAACAGGAGATGAATTGCAACTAATTTTATTTAAGTATGGATAATATATTCATATCCTGGAGCACTCATAGGTTCATAGGTTCATAGGTTCATACTAGGCTATCTGCCCTGGGGCAATTATAAACCTAGCCCAATTCTGTATGGCTTATGCCACCCCTTGATTTGAGTATACTGTGCCCTTTTTAAGGTTTAGTTTACTGTGCCTCTGTCTAATAGTGACACGGGAGTAATCCCTGGGAAAAACCTACGATCCCCCATCCACCTATCGAGATTCTTCTTGAAGAGATTCAGTGGGATGCTCTGCCTCACATGAACTGGAATTCTATTCCAGAGTGATCATCTAGGCAGCCTTTCATTGTAAGATTTTGAGTAGTTACCATATCTTCATGCATATATCATCTGTGCTCCAATAGTGTCTCTCTGTCATAACAAAGATAAATGTGTAATAAACCACAAAAGTTCTGAATCTCCAAACAGTATAATCTTCCTTTTACTCCTTAAGATAAGATCCACTCAACATAGTATGGTTCATGGCTCATGGATTAGTACTAGGCTAACTGCCATTGTGGGCCATTTCATGGCTAGTTAATTACCCCATGTGAGAATCAAACTCTGCACTTTGTATCGCAAGGTAAGCACCTTAACCATTATGCCATCCTCAATAAAGTGATTTGACATGAAATGTACAGGAGTGAGACTCAAACCAGGAATGACTGCTCATAAGGTGAATGCTCTGACCACTACACTATTGCAGTACTATCAATGCATATTTGCTTGCCTGAAATGTATTGCAGGGATGATCATACTTTTACACATTCAACACCTTCCTTTGCAGTCTAGGTGGAGTTTTGTATAATGACTTATTTACCTTTTCAGTCTCAGAATATGTAGTCTGAACATCTGGAAGTTCTTTCAAACCATATTCTACTGGTCTGTGTTCTTGCATACAGCTACAGGCCCGTATTGTCGGACATCTACTTGTAACACAACAGCTTTAAATGCATCATATGCTACTTCAGAGTTGATGCTCTGGTGACAAGCTTCTATAGGATTGCAAAACTCTTTTAATTTTCTAATGAGCAATCTGATATCACATTATGCTCTAGCTTCCTTGAGGGTACAGCTATCTCTGACATGTCCGATACCAACTTGGACAAATATTGACCCATACCCAGAAATCACATCAAGGCTTGTCTACTTTTTTTTCAGTGAAATCATTCTCACTTTCTCAGTGCCTTGCTTAGACCCACTGTGACAAGAGCATGAACAGTGTTTTTCAGATTATACACACATACCTGACATTCTTTTATAGCTTCAGGCTGCACATTTCCAGCTGTTCAACAGTCTGACTAATCTCAAGTCATGCTGTTGTTCAGTCTCACCACATACCAGCAGATCATTTATAGTAAATGCACTATCAAAACATTCCACAATTCTTGCCACAGCTCTCTGAAACAGTTCTGTTGTAAATGAAGTAACAAATGGTAGCTTGAAAAAAAATGTACTTTCAAGGGTGCATCGGATGTACATATCTATAAGCTCAATTTAACAAGGTTACTTTGACAGAAAATCTGTACAGCATTTAGTACAGAAAAGTACTTTGGCACTGGGAATTGTTGACAAACCAACTTTAACTGTCAGCAATAGATACTGATCTAGCTGAATCATTTTGTTCGGCTCTAAAGTCATGTCTGCCTCTTACTTGATGGGTTTAATAGTAGAGGCAATTACCTGCCTAATAAATGAATCCTTTAACTTATGAAAGACAGACTTTTGAGGTGTTATTTGTAACCCATACACATATCTAGGGTTTCCTGAACATCTTAATTCCCTGCAAAAATAAATATGTGACAGATGACAATTATTCTTTGGTGCATTGTATGCTTTCCTACAACTTGCCTCTTTTGTCTTCTGTAATGTTAACTGTATAACATATTTTTACTTCTTTTTCCCCTCCCTACAGTTTGTAAGAATGTTGTACACTGAACCTATTTGGGTTTGTTTGTAGTTTCATTCAGAGTAAGATACAACTCAAACTTCTGGATCCAAAACATCCAGTTTTCTGACAAATTACTTAAAGTTTCAGTGGTGGTGGTTATAAAGGGTCCATCATGAAAACTAATGCTAAGTTTTACATTTAAAACATGAGAAAACTGGTAATTCAACAATTTTGGGAAAAAAGGTGAAAAGAAATGCATTTTCACATGAAACGTTATTAGTAAATTACTACTATGAACTTTGAAGATCAAAAATGTGATGTTTACTCACTGTACAACTGTGGCATGTGGCTGAAACACTGTTGCTGTACCTCACAGAGGAAAGCTCATCTTCTGTATTATTTAACACATCCAATAAGTCCAAAGACATACATGGCACAATGCCTTCTTTTTTGTTCGGACACTATTTAATGTACTTCTTAAAGTACATCAGAATGGTAAAGTAATTATACATAATTCATAAGCTTTGATGATAACTCTTCAGAAACTTTACTTCAACTAATGTACAGAGACTGAACTCATGGCATTGATGTCCCATTGGTAACACTGCCATCTGCCATTATTTACCTGAAACTCCAGCTTAAGCTCATTGTTTTATATTGCACAATACTCTCATTTTCTTTTAATCTCATCCAAAGGCATGATATGAGAAGACAACACAATCACAATATTACTTAGTCTATTTTCTGATTGAAGTTGTTTCTGCAGTTTATCTGAACACTAGTCCTAGAAGCTTTTCTTGTTTTTCTTTATCACTTCACGTATGACATCATCATCATGTAAGCAGTTTGAATAAGTGAAGGGTAAATACATCTCAGAATTGTATAACCTTATGAAACCAAATTAATTATGCAGATAGCTTATGTGGGGATACCAGTTACAACTGACCAGCTTTTCAACTGATCTTGAAAAATGTGGTTTATAACTACAGTTGTATGTCTGACAAACACGTTATAGATACTGTGTCAAGCCTAACATTAAGAGATAACATAAATGCTGTGGAAGGTATAGAAACTTGAGATAAAATAAACAGGAACCAATAACTTGGTATCAGTCTGAAGACTGGCAATATTATTTTTCATATTCAATAATTATTTCCTTGGCAGTCTGGTCAAAGATCAAGATCAGAAATCTATGCCCGATGAACTTAATGCACTACCTGAAATCTTAAGGGGTACAGTTGAGATGAGATATTGTCAAGGGATGATTGATTGCCTGGTCATGCTCCTACCTGGCATGTCCATGTAATAGAAGCACTCTTGACAAAAAGAGGACAAAGATTAGAGTGTATGGGGATAACTGGGTAGGTGGGCTTAGCCTTGAGAACCTTTTATTGCCGTGATCTTGAAGTATGATAAGTACAAATACAAATATAAATATATATAACAGGTGGAATGGAAAGCCCTTAATGGAATATAACTTAGCTGAAAAAAAGCCTGAAGACACTAAAACAATCAAAAAAAATTGAAGATATTGAAGTGCTCCACATCGCTAATAACACAACTGATAAACTTTCTTTGGAGAAGATAATTCTAAAAGGAAATCATTACATTTCAATTTACTCTCTTTCAGACTGCAGTTGGTCTGGGTAGTTTTTCAAAGCTGCTTTTCTTCTGGACAAATGCTAATATTGCTTTTGTGCTTGTGAAGGTACTGTTCTAGAGGGCATAAAATTCTCACGCAGCATGAGTGCTGGAATGTGTCTGTCTAGTTATTAAAGCCTAAAAGCCTTTCAGACAAAGTGTATTTATGGTAAATAATGTTTTAGTCCTCAGATGAATGCAAAGGGCAAGTAAAACAAACTATGACACTCAGAAAACTATAGAGCTTTAACTACAATAAGTATGTGACAATATTTCATATGGGGAAAGATGGAAAGAAGCATAGTTATTACCACTGGGCTGAATGCCATGTCATTGTGCCACTACTGCTGCCAAGGCTTGGTCAGGTAAGTGCTCCATTGAGAAACCTCCTTTTTCTTCATGTTATTTTTAAGACTTGTTCATGACAGCTAAAAGAGGGAAGTACAATCATGGAAGACAGATTCCTTGTAATGACCTCCACACACACTGTTTGTTTTGTTTAGGGGCTGAACATGATTATCGTTACTGTAAAATTTGGTAATCATTTGTCCCCAAGACTCTCAGAACTATGTTAGGGGTGGCCACAGTGGTGCAGCGGTTAGCATTGCCACCTCACAGCAAGAGGTTCTCTGGTTCGATCTTCTTCTGGGGTGCCTCCCAGTGGTCGGGTGAGCTTCCTCTGGGTGCTCCGGTTTCCTCCCACATCCCAAAGACATGCTATAGGTGGATTGGACACTCTATATTGGTCCTAGGCATGAGTGCGTGCCTTCTGTGGAAGGTTGGGCGCCGGGCTGGCAACTTGACACCATAAAACTCCACTGCCAATCATGAGTGGACAGGTGATCCGCTGTGGTGACCCCTAACTGGGAAAAGCCAAAAGAAGAAGAAGGATCTCAGAACTAGGTTAGCTTCCCTTAATAACTATTTGGAAGACCCAACACCTCAAGAGCCCCACATTTTCTAAAATGTTGGAGCCCTCAGGCATCCCACTTGCACCCTCCAAAAAAAGTAAAAAAAAAAAAAAATTCTTTGTCTGCCCAGTCTGAAATATAGCAAGACTCTACTGCATGTCTGAGCTCCACTGAGGTGTCCTCTCCCATGACTTTACAGGAAGCCAGTATGGCATCTTTCACTTGCACATCTGATGAGACTGTCAACTCCTACCTCTACCAGAGTGAGAGAGAGAGAGGGAGAAAGGGGAGCCATGGATGATTATTTCATTGGGTCATGAGGACACATCTTAGATTCTAGTTAGGGAAGAGGTACCTGGCTCCCTTATTGAGGTCTGGCAAGGTTCCTCACAATGATGCTTTTTTTTGGAGTGGACATTCTGTCAAAGAAGAAGCAAGAAACTAAACATGTCTCTCCTCAACAGAGGTCCCATCAGAAGGGATGGCAAGATTTTTCTCAAGGCTTACGTAAAGCAATCTTAATTTTAAAGCCTCCTTCTTTCCTATCTTCTGCCCCCTTCTTTGAAAATTAGCATGATTCCTCCTCAGATGAAGGGAAATCTGACTCAGATGAGAACTCACTGGTCTATTCCTCCCAAATTCTTTCTCCTGGGCAACTGGCTTTTGATGATGAAGACACATTATTACCAGATTCCCAATTGGAAGAGATTTCCTTTGGGGAGTTCATTTCCAGGTTGGTATAATGGTTAAAATGTTTACCTCACAGACAGAAGGTATAAGGTTTGATTCTCGCCTTTTAAAGGGAAATTGCATGGGCTTAAAATGGCCAGTAAGGGCAACTAGCCTAGTACTTGCCTATGCACCTATATGAACCTATAACACACACTTTGTATGGATCATTAAACAACTCTCAGATGTACGAAAAAGATATTATCAATTACTGGAAGTGGGGGGCCCATAGCCTTCAACTGTACCCTCTGTTCTAGAAGTCTTTTTGGAGACTTTTGCCTCCACTTCCTGTAATCCGGACTCACAGCCACATTCTCCTAAGAAACCAAATGGGTTCTAAAAAGTGCCTGAGAACCACAATTCCCATATAAATATACAGTAGCAGACCCATCCGTTTTCTCTCTGTGTATGGATAAATCCATCAAGCTCATCCCAATGCCCAATATGCTGCTATCTGACAGGAATACCAGAGCCATGGATATGTATGACAAAAAGGGCTATCCCTCTGCCACCTTGACATTTAGAGAATAACTACTATACACAGATGACTAAATATTTATTATCCATTTTAGGAAACCTGACTAATTTTATTTTATTTTATTTATCTTTATTGATTGGGAAAGTCTAACTTGGCAGGGCCCATTTATAGTGGAGGCCAGGGAGAAAAGCTCCAGCACAACTGCATATTTATTTACAATTTAAAGTTACATTTCTTAAACAGTTTTCTATGGAAGTAATATTACATTATGTAGTTAGGAAAATAGTCGCTGAACGTATCTTGCTGATTCAAAGAAACTATATTATTCAGGAAACACAAGTGCTACCTAAACAAAATTTTGAGTGTCAGGTCTTTTGCAGGAGAAAACAAATACAAAAAGACAGACATGATAGATATTAAAGAATAAACAATAACTATAGTACAAAAGTAAATATCTAGGTAGCTGACACACATGCTTGCACACTATTTATTTACAATTGACAACACTGACTACTAAATGATTACCACATGAAAAGAAAAGTACACTATACACAGAGGTGACATTGGGTGATACTGCATATAAGGAAGTGACTGGAATTGCACTTGAATGAGATTATATTAATTTTAATATGCAATAAATAAATAGAATTACTGTATGAAAAAAGGAAAAGAATGAGAGTGTAACTATTATACGTATTTATTTATTTATTAACATTTGTTGACTTGGAAAGTCCACTGGGTCAGAGACCCATTTTTAGTGGAGGCCCGGGGAGAAAAGCTCCACAAGCAAAATACAAACGAAACAAAAATTAAACACAAAGATACAAGGTTACTGATGTGACAGGAAAAAACATAGAATATATATACAACATTGAAGATATGGCAGGTGAAACAATAAAACAAGAAGTTTACAATTGAATGGTAGTGTTACATCATTTCAATCTTTGGTGAGATTCCAGTCTCCTATATATTAAGAATATGCTAATAAATGCGAATACTGGGTTTTTGCTAAGATTTTGTCATTGTAGTATTTGGTGAAGTAAGTTTAAGGAGGTTTGTTTTTGTTTTTAAGGCAGGTGCAGGATGGATTGTCTAGATAATGTGTTTTTAGGGCTGCCTTAAAATTTTTTGGGTGAGCAATCTGGGTTATTTCAGATGGAAGGTTATTCCATAGCTAAGCTATGGTATGGGAGATCAGGCATTGTCCTCCTCTTTTGTTGGCTTTGGTTACTGTGAGCATCAGTTTACAGGATGATCTTAGTGTTCTAGTGGGGGTGTATGTTTGTATGACTGAGGTAAGGGCAGGGCAGTCATTTGGTTTAGAAATTAGTTTGTGGGCTAAGTTTAGTTGGGTGTATTGCAGATGGTGGGAAAACTCTGGCCATCTTAGTTCAGTGATGGCCTGGCAGTGATGAGAATGGTAAGGTTTTCCCGAGGTGGATTTGGCTATTTTGTTATAACATGATTGTAATTTATTACTAAGGGCTGTGTGCAGGTTAGTGAAAATGGCACTACCATATAAAAGGGAGGGGATGAGTAGGGTATTGGCTAGTTTTACTTTGGTATATATATCCAGGTAGAGTTTGTGGCGGTATAGTTTACCCAGTTTGAAATCAGTTTTCTTGATTGCAGTTAGGATGTGTTTCTCGTATGTCAGTTTGTCATCTATTGTTATACCTAGCAATTTGGCTGTTTTCACTAGCTCAAAGCTCAGAGCCTGGTCTTGAAAAGAGCCAAGCAGCAGACAAAAGGCAGCAAAGAAAACAATCTCCAAAAAAGTTAAAGCAGCACTGCAGTTGAGAAAGACATTAAAGCCTCACATGCATTTTAAAGTGTATAGTCTATCTGAGCTAAAGTCCTTCTTTGGACAAAATATGGGAGAATGTATTACTGAAGGAATATGCAGCAATAAGAGGGGAGGGGGTAGATGTTTGCAGTACGGGTCTAGACGGGGAAAAGTACAGTTACCGGGCTAAAGACAGTTGCAGGAGAGGCAGCTAGATAGAATTACAGTATCAGGAGCACAAATGGTAGGGTAGATACAGATGGACCTAACAGGAGAGCTAGATAATTAAAAATGCCTGAGGGCAGCACAGTGGTTGGGAAGGAAACAGATGGATCTAACAAGAGAGAGTGAGGTATATGGAGGCCACTCTGCAGCGAAGTCTCTTAGAGTGAAATAAGTATTTAAACATTGAACAATACATTATTATTAATAGAGAGCCGGACATACATAGTGTTTGGTGCAACAGCGTAGATTCAGCTGTTCTGGTCACCCACAGAAGCTATAGTGAGCCCGATCACTTAGATATGTAATTCAGCCCATCAGGGGAGATGTTAGGCAGGGATAACAAGTGTCCTTTTGGTTGCAGGGATTACTTAAAAGAAAAATTGAACAATCAATGCAAAGATATCTATATAGGTGGCTTTGGGCAGCTAGAATTGTGTAGAAATACTAGCATAATTTTGTATATGCAGTTTCAAATAAATAACTTCACTGGTCACATTAGCAAAACCCATAAGGCTATAATTAAATCCTAAACTGGATTGCAATTAAAAGAAAACAATGAAAACAAATTGGATACAGTGATACTGTGTCAAAAACACCATAAGCATTAGCCTTAAATAATTTTCTACAGACAGCGTTGCGAACAGCTTAAGGCAGCATACCTAGTGTTGAATGGTATATTAAAACTGCGTAGTCCAAGTATTACATAGGCATCTTTTAGACCTTTGTGTCTGTGTTAGACACCTTTCTGTGACATTTTAGTGGGTATAGTCCCTCAAAACTCATTAACTATCACATTAAAGTAGCCGTTATAGAGAAACAACAGGTTAATTGCCTTAAGGGCGGTTAGTGTTTGTAGTACGCCGTATGCTGTTGTAGAACCAGGTCTAATCACTTCCCACAAAGGAATACCTTTATCCCATCAGGTTAGACATGATTTCCTGCAATAACATACCTTATAGCAGATATTTATTAGGTATTAGGTAATCCACAGTAAAACTCTGTACTATGGGAAGAGTCAGATCGATACAAAGTATTAACTGCGTTCCTTATTTTATCTGCAATACACAGCAATTGCCTTAAGGGCAATTAGCGTTTGTAGTACGCCGTACGCTGTTGTAGTAACCAGGTCTAATCCCTTCCCCCAAAGGAATACCTTTATCCCATCAGGTTAAACATAATATCCTGCAATAACATACATTGTAGCAGATATTTATTAGGTATTAGGTAATCTACAGTGAAACCCTGTACTATGGGAAGAGCCAGATCGATACAAAGTATTAACTGTGTTCCTTATTTTATCTGTAATACACAGCAATGCAGCCATGCACAGCAATGCACAGCAGTGCATTATAGTTTTGATACATCCAGATTTACATCTGCAGTAATGTCTATTATATAGTTTTGATAAATCCAGATTTACATTTGCAGTAATGAGTCTTATTGCAGTCGGATGAAAACTGTTTAGGAATCTGGAGGTCCTGCAGCAGATACTCCGTAACTGTCTACCAGATACAAGTTTAGTGAAACAACCATGCACTGGATAATAAGTGTCATTCAATATTTTGCAGGACCTCTTTTTACATCTCATTTCAAAGAGCTCCTGTAAGGTAGGAAGACTAGTACCCACGATCTTTTCTGCTGTTATTATTATTCTTTGCAACTTCTTCCTTTCGGCCATTGTTCTGTTAAAATATGAAGTGTCTTGGGAGCTTTGCCGAGCCTTTAATGTGTGCAGAATAGCACTGATTTTCTTTTAGAGGGGTGTAATAAGCGATTTTATTGTAAAAGCCATTGACTGAGTTAATATAGGCCATTTTAGAGTTGAACCGCAAAACAATTGCGATCAGGGAATAAATGCTCCTATAACTTAAAAAACTTAATAAAACAAATAACAAAAAGGATAGGAGCAAACCAAGGCTGAACCAGTCCATCCACATATATGAAACAGTATTTGCAGCATCACTGAAATTTTTTCGCTGATCTATATGTATTTTAAACATTTATTCTTAATATTTTTAGTATTTCTTGCGTTTATTTTTAAATTTTTTAAATTAATTGATGCAGGAAGTGATGTCAGTATATTGATTATTATAAATAGAGAGTTATTTTAGTGAGAATGATTAAAGGTCTGAGGAAGCCCAGAAGGGTGAAAGCGCTTACCTGTTTGTTCAAAATAAATCCTGTGATTTTTATCGAACTTCACTGTGTGGACTTACAATTTTATGGAACATTTGTGACTATATTTGGTGCTGCAAATATTGTTTTGTATATGTGGATGGACTGGTTCAGCCTTGGTTTACTCCTATACTTTTTGTTATTCATTTTACAGTTGAGTTCGTATCATAAGGTACAAATGTCTCTGTCTGAAGATGACTATGTCATCTGCATGCAGTATGACTGGACTGTGAAGTAGGTTGAAAGGGAATTTATTAATGAATATAGAGAAAAGAAGAGCTGTGATGATGAATCCTTGGCAAACACCTTTAAGGAGTGTTTGCTTAATTCTTAATTTCACTTTAAAGGATCTATTGGAAAGGAAGTCTTTAAACTAGGGTATGAAATCTTCACTAATGCCAACTTTTGTTATGATGGATGGATAAGCATAGCAAGACACAACTCTAATCACATATTGTACATTATTGCATCAAGCTACTGACTCCTGGATGTCCTGCTTTCTAAGTGCAGTACTGTTTCCTTTGGTGTGTTGTAAGTTGCTCCCATTCCATATATTACTAATGTCCTCCATTGCTCTAACTTTCTTCAGCTGCAGCTAAACTTACCCAAGAAGTATTTTACACCCTTATATTTCCAGTACAGTGGCACAGCAGATAGCACTGTCCCGTCACAGCAAGAGGTTCCCTGATTTGATTCCCAGCTGGGTTGCCTTCTGTGTAGAGTCTGCATATCCTCCCTGTGTTTGTGTCAGTTTCCTCTGGGTGCTTCTGTTTCCTCCCACATTCCAAATACATGCAGTAGAAGGACTGGACACTGTAAATTGGCCTAGTGTGAGTGCGCATGCAAGTGTGTGGTATGGAAGTACAACCGAGGCAGGGCTAGCCACCAGCATTATAAACCTTGGCTCTAGATGATTGTCACTGTTGAGGTGACTCCCTGACCTCATGGGAAAAGGGGGTGATGGATGGATGGTTTTCTTCATTTGAATGGATACATACACACCATTCTCTAAGTCCTGGTGAACATTCAAACTTTGCAGTGACCTTTATTATTCAGTCAGCTCTTCAATGCATGTAGTCTACCATTTGTACACATACCCATCTTGTGGATACCTTTGCATAAGAGCACATTCATTGGGACTACTGTCTATTAGTCAACTGGGAGTTACATGGACCATCTCATCATAGCATATGTGAATACAATGGATGAATACCCATCCTGGACTGTCTTGGTTCTGTGCAGTGACTTAGTGTGAGGATTTAAAATCCGCCCCTGAGCATTTTTTTCTGGCTATACTACTCAGAAACAGCTCCTCGTGGTCCTGCAGAGTGGTGCTAGCAGCAGAGAACTGAGAAAAGTGACTACTTTCCTGATCTAAGTATTTTTTTGCTGTTTTTACCTGAGAGACCTTCCTTTTCTTACTTTGAACAAGTTTATACTGCTTTATTACCTGTTTTTTTGCATTGTACATTATCTGCACTTAAAGTTACATTTGGTCGAAAGTTTGTTGTTAAATTTAACTGTTGAGGCTACCCACTAAAGTGAGCTAGCCTGTGTAAGTGATTTATTACTGTTTTTCCTGCATTTCTGTGTACTTTCTAACTTAAAAAACAAAAAAAAAACAAAAAAAATCCTTGTTTTCCTGCCTTTCTCGATTAGTTTAGACTAGTATACAGGCTTTGCTGTATTCTGGACTGTGGTGTAGCTCCTGTGTTGTCCATTGCCTTACTTGGATAGAAGGATGTTTCTTTGCTCACCAGTGGGAGTGGGGAGCCTTGAGCAGCCTATCTGTCCCTGAAGGAGTGACCTCAGCACAAGAGCTTGTAGTAAATGGTCGTTTTGGACCATTTCCAGCTCTTTTGAAGTTCCCTGTTTAAAATCCGCGTTTGCGCGGCTTTGCGTGATTGTGAGCATAGAGTAGCACCGGTTAAACAGGCTTAAACTATTCCTGGTGCCGCCAAGTCTGCACTTCAATTTTTCCCTTAAGAAAGCTCTACTTTCAACAAAATCAGTCTATTCGCTTTATCATAAGCCTAGCACTTGCTCCTAAAACCTTTCTTTTAAGTGAAGCACCCTTAAACTAACATAAGCACTACATCCACCTACAACCCGTGCTAATACCCACTTCCCTTCAAAGTCCTTTCTCTGACCCAGTTACACATCACCCCCTTATACTATTCTGGCATGTCGAGTGGTATATTACTGATGTCCTCTCCAGTTCAGCTGGTTAATCTGGGAATCCTGAGACAATGTTACAATTGTCTCATGTACACAGACAACCCTCTCCTCCTCCCAACAAACACAAACACATGTGAGAGATGCAACTATATAGCCAAACTGGAGGCTGAACTCTCTCAACACAGGACTAGCAAGACCAGACAGGAAGAGAAGGTAACCACACACACAACAAACCTAGTCTCACATAAACCAACCACAACTGCAAACCAAACACATAGTAACACAAAGACATATTCGGAGGCTCTAATAAAAAACTTACCAAAACAACAGAGGCTTCCAAAGCAGACATCCAAGAAAACACCACCTCAAAACTCTGCACAAGCAACACATAGTACACAAAGTCAGTGTGCCAAACAATCGCAGCCCTTAAGGCGAAACACCATGCCTGATACACTAGTAATAGGTGACTCTATAGTCAGACACACTGACATCCCGCTTACCAGGCTGAACAAAGAGAGGGTAATGGTGAGCTGCCTGTCAGGAGCTAGGATCCGCCACATAACACAAGCACTCAGGTCACTCCAAAGCAAGTACAAATATGACTCCGTCATTGTCCATGCCGGCATGAATGACCTGAGATGTACCTCCTTGGACTACATGAAAAGAGACATAAAGGAGCTCTCTGATTATGTAGCCCAGGCCAGTATGACCCTGACCCTGAGCAGCATCTTGCCCTCACCAAGAATGATGCCACAATACAAAGACAAGATAATCAGCTTTAATAATTGGCTGAATTACTGGTGTCATTCTAGGGGGATCCAATGTCTGTCTGCTTGGGATGACATGCTGGACAAGCCACGCTGCTTCGCAAGGGACAGCTTGCACCTGTCACCACTGGGCTTCCGGATATTGGCTAAGGCTCTTGCCACCCCCATAGTGCCTTTTTTAGGCAAGGCTCAAAAGACAAATCCACCACCTTAGAAAACAATAAAGGAAAAAAACTAAGGGTAATGTTGCTCAATGCCAGAAGTCTAAATCTCAAGATGCAGGCTCTTGAAGCACTCCTCAGTATGGAGAGCATTGATGTCTGTGCAGTAACTGAAACCTGGTTCAAGGCTCCTGAGAGCACCCCAGCCCTACCAGGTTATACCTCGTATCATGCATTTCGGCCCCAAAACCTGGGCCGAACCACAAAAGGAGGGGGAGTGTCCATATTCATTAAAGACACCCACACCTCCAGGTTAGTGGCAATGCATGAAGCATCGGAGACCATCCACGTGCAACTAACCATAGGCAAAACTGCTATACAACTTGTAGCATGCTACAGAACACCCTCGCAATCTCAGGAACTCCATTCAGCCTTCCTGAAAACACTGGTGGATATGAATGTCTCACCAAATACCATCATATTGGGAGACTTCAACTACCCAAACATAGACTGGGTGCATTACTCAAGCCCCAGCACCCTAGCCCAAAGGTTCCTGGAATTCATCAACTCAAATGTGATGGAACAACTAGTCACCTCCCCCACAAGGGGAAATAATATACTTGACCTGATCATCACAAACATGGGGACAAAATGCTCAACACCGGAAGTATACCCCTCACTAGTGAGATCAGACCATAAACTAATAACCCTAGATATTCATATCCCACCTCCACTCCCAGCATAAAAGACCACAGTGAGAAACTTCTCAAAAGCCGACTTTACACTCCTTAGGACTGAAATGGTATCCTTCAAGCCCCCTGGGCCAGTGGAAACCACACCCCACACTGCTGAATCCTTCACAAATGCTTTCTACGGGCATCTCCAAGAATGCATGGATCATGCAATTCCAAATAAAACCAAGACCCTTTCCACCAAAGGCAGGCATCCTATCTGGTGGACCCCAGCCATAAACAAACTTTATAACAAGAGAAGGAAGCTACTGCAAGACAGAGCAAAATCCCATAAAGGGAAGGCATCCCTGATCAGCACTAGCAAAAAACTACATTCGCTAATAAAATCATCAAAGGCTATCTTTGAGAGAAAAAATCACTAAGGACACTAAAGATAATCACAAGGCCTTCTTCAGTTATGTTAGAAACCTGGGCGGAAACCCTCAGATATGCGCAGAGTTAGTTCATAACGGCAAAAAATACACTGAACCCACAGATATTGCCAACATACTGGCAGACAGGTTCAGTGCAAATTTCTCCCCTCTCTCTCCCCCAAAATACGAAATAAATATCTCAGCTGAATGCAACCTCCTTGAAATCTTAGATGTCCAGGTGAGAGCTGCCCTCAGCAAAGCTAAAAATACAGCATCCATGGGACCTGACGGTGTCCTGGGTTGCGTGCTACGTGAACTCCTAGAGGAGTTAAACCCGCACATAAGAACGCTGTTTAATCTTAGCCTTGCTACAGGATATGTCCCTGAACACTGTCGTACAGCTACAGTGGTTCAACTCCACAAAGGTGGCACCTCTACAGACCCTGAAAACTACCGCCCCATAAGCTTGACCAGCCTGGTCTGCAAAGCTATGGAAAGGATCATTATCGAACTCATAAACAAAGACATCGGGGACCTGCAGACAATTGATCCTATCCAGTTCGGCTTTGTAAATGGCAGATCCTGTTTTTTAAACCTGGTGGACATTTTTGAAACAGTCACTAGAGCCATCGATGAAGGCAAAGCAGTTCATACAGCCTACATGGATCTGGCAAAAGCCTTCGACACAATACCCCACTCAGGCATCATCGACAAGCTCAACAGCTTAAATGTAAACCCGTTTGTCACAAGATGGGTTGCAAACTGGCTAAAGGACAGAACCCACAAAGTCAGAATAGCTGGAGCTATGTCAGACTCTAAGCCAGTCACAAGTGGAGTCCCACAGGGCTCTGTCTTGGGACCCCTCTTGTTCGGCATTTATTTCTCAGATGTGCAGGCAAACATAGGGGGGTTGTGGCTGACAAAGTTCGCAGATGACTGCAAACTAGGCGCCATAGTCGACACACCAGCTGACACATGCATCCTCCAGAAGGGCCTCACAGAAATGGACGACTGGTGCCAGAGTCATGGCCTTAAACTAAATGCCAAAAAATGTATAGTCATCCCCTTTGGAAAAAAACAAAGTACCCACAAATTACCACATAGGTGGTAATCCATTAAGTATGGAAAAAGTAATTAGAGACCTGGGGACCCAAGTTGACAGTGACCTCTCATTTGACACCCACATCGCCAAAGTTACAGTCCACAGGCAGTACTTCCAATACGCAGACTGCTACCTCTCACAGTGAAATCAGCCCAAAACTAATACTTCAAAGTATTTCCTACTTTCAGCCTTGGAATCCCTTACACACTGCCTCTTTGTCACCCTAATTAGGGTTATTTGTCACTAAAGTCTTTATGTATATTTTCCATATATCCATTCTTGCACATCTCCACATGTCATCCTGCCTAGTTAAATAATACTACAAATTAATGATATTTTCCTTTAAAGTTGGTGGTACTTTTCTTGCAATTCCTCTGTTTAGGGACTTCTCAAAAGGAAACCTTAGGTGCATGATGACCTTAATAAATTCTACTGTAGTCCTTCTCCAAAGAATCCCATTGCTAAAGCTGCTGCCCGGCCTATGTATCTGACTTCTACTCCCATTTAAATAATTGATTTAATAAGCCAGTCCCTATCTGCACAAAAATATAATAAGAAATTTAAAAACAAGCCCCTGTGGTAGAATACCCATATAAATAAATTATACAGCAACAAAAGGAAACTGCCTAATGTTTATGAAAGTTCTCAGTCTACCTGCCTTAGGAGCACACTTAAGCAAACTAGTAAAGAGCTTAACAGAACCATTTGGAAAATCAAAGCTGAGTATAAACTTAAAATAACTACTAAAACCAAATATAACTACTGTTGGAAAAATATGTATTAGTAATATGCATGCTTAGTGCATTCGTGGTTTAAAAGGGTTAATACATTTATTCTGTTCACACTGCATGAATCTGCACAGCTACTAGAGACATTCCAATCCTGTTATGTCATGAAAATATGCGCAGCTATGATCTGCTTATGCTATGGAAATTAACAGGAAGCATTTGATTTCTGCTAATGTCATGAAAATAATAATAAGTGTTTCATTTCTACTAATGTCATGAGACTTAACAAAGAGTTATTGATTTTCTGCTTATGCCATGAGAAAGTACACAGCTGCTGAAGCTATTGATAATGAAAACAAAGGCTGCTTGAAAGTATAAACTGCAGTCAGCATTACTTGTACCTAAGCTAGAAATTTACCTTGAATCTAGGTAAAATGTAACACATATATATTAGAACTGCACAACTGAAGAATAGAAAGTTTGTAGTGGGCTAAAAATAAGACTCAAGGCCAGGTTGTTTTTCTCAAATGTTTTTGTAAATCAACAATAATCCAGTCATGTCAACAGGAAATCTAAGTAACATTTTCTATGTAACACATAGTGAGTTTTAAATCTGAACATGTCAGCAGGAAATCTAAGTAATATTTTCTGTAGAGTAATTCAGAAAGCTGCATCTAACTACAACAACAATAGAAAAGTAACATTTCATAGAATTGTATAAAAGTAGCATACTGCTCATTAGTAATTTAGACAAATCCTGTATCTGCATGCTTTGTCTCCTTGCTGCAAGTAATAAAGGGTGCCATACTTGAACCTTATGTGAATTGGTCTTTGAAGTTTTTTCCTTTGACAGATTGGTCCTTTGGACCAGAACCCTCTCTTCGCCTCAGATCAGACAGGCCAGGTGGTTGAAACCGTATGGGGAAGAAACCAAATCGGTTCTTCTTATTTGAAAAGCCCTCCAACTGAATTGTCGTACAAAAGAGGCCAGCCACTTTCTGATCTGCGACTGAAGGACGGGTCTCCAAATTGGTGATCAATCACGTGGGCTCAGGTAAGGTGAATCTACTTTTTTCTGTTTTCTGTTTTAGATCAGGGACTAGATTTGCATTGTTTTTGTCAAGACTGTATTTTACAAGTCAGGGACAGAAAAGATTACTGTCTTGTCATAGATCAGGAGAAACAAAATAAGTAGGCAGTCATTCTGAAGAGACTATAACAAAATCCGTGGTACCACATTAAAAATCAGAAAAGTTACGTAACAATCAAAAGGGTAAAATAAAATGGGTAATAATTGCACAAAAAGACCCCAAAATCTGCCATTAACCGAAGACGCAAAATACATGCAGTCACAGCGCATTGACAATATTAAATACTATTCAAAATGGGTTAATAAATATGAATTTGATGGAAAATTAGAAAAATCCTCGCTTATCAAACTTGTCAAACAGCTCAAAACTGATTCCAAAGGTCGGGTAAAAAAGCAACGCAAATTAGGAATTCCTCAGGCACACAGGTGGATCGAGGAAGTAAACCGTAGGGAACAAAAGAACAACAATTCAAAAACAATGTTTTTAGATAAGGAGGACAATAACTTAGTAAAAGCATCGGCCCCTCCACCTCCCTTACCAGAATATGAAGCAAGTGAACAGGTTAGTCCACCCCCATGATATCCTGCTGTCACTGAAAATAGAGACATTGTAAAAATAAAACCATTTATTAGAGATCCCATCGGGACCAGGTCTCGAATAAGGGCAGGTAACTCAAATGAAGGCACTGAGTTATATCAAATGGTTAAAAATTCACGATCTATGAGTGAAGAAGAAATATGCCCACTCATAGAAGTACCCAATCCTCAGGCAGGACAGGACAATCAGGACCCAACTATTTTAGTGTATAGACCTTGGACTCCGGAAGATATCCGGAAAGCCACTGAGGGAATTCCCCATCCAAAAGTTAATTTTAGAAAATTCTCAGAAGATTTACAAGGAATGAGGCTGAGTTATAACTTAAATGGAGAAGAGGTAGAAAAAGTAGTTAGACAAATTGTGGGGCCAGATTGGCACATGATTAGTGGCAACTGGAATCCCAGTGATGCTGCACACAGACCCCTCCCACATAGCAGCGCAGAACTAGACAACAGAGTAAAAGGTCTTACAGACCGCATCTCTGAAAAATGGAAGCCTAGGGCAGACTGGACTTGCATTAATCAATGCATCCAACAAGAAGGTGAAACTATTGACCGGTATTATGCCAGACTATTAGAATGTTTTAATAACCACTGTGGAATGCAGGTTCCTGAAGATCAAACACAAGATTCCCCATATGAACAGCAGTTAAAGAATGCATTTTTAAAAGGCAGTATTGCACCCATAAGCAGTTTTATTACAAAACATATGGTAGACCATCGGACAAGCAGGTTACAGTCATTGCTTGAATATGCTAGGCATGCCAAAAGGCATTTTAATAGCAAAAAGAAAAAGAAAGCTCAAATATTTTCTGTAGAAGATGGAGCAGAAGTTTATGTAGTACAGTCCGGGAAAAAGGGCAAGAAAAATGCACAGGGAAACAAGCAATCTGATCAACGATCAGAGGACTTTGAAGGGTGAAAGAAAAGGGGTGAATGTTTCAAATGCGGCAAAAAGGGACACTTGGCAAAGGATTGCAGGAAAAACAAGAAGGCAACCACGGAAGACAAGGAGGGTGAGAACTGACTATATGGTAGTCAGGAGTCACTAGAAGGGGATAGCGAAGAAAGGACAAATGAGAATGTGATAGAGGGAGTAGAGGATGTGACAGAAGAGATAGAGGAAGTGCAAGAAGTTAGTGACAGTAAAGAAAATGAAATATTAGACCTAGCTTTATTGAGCTTGGAGCTCTATTTAGCAGACCCGAAACCAGAAGTTACACTCTTGGTAGAAGGGAGGGAAGTCAAATTCTTGTGTGACTCAGCTGCATCACAAACCCTGATACATCCCTCCAAACTGCCAGAAAACACAGAGTCACCTGATTACATACTGGTAAAAGCAGCTAATGGACAGCTGTATCGGGAGCCCCTCTCCCATAATATTGCAATAACTGATCCAGTTTCAGGATTGACTCAGAAAAGCAAAATTGTTGTTTTTGCAAAATGCCCAGTAAACCTCTTGGGCAGAGACCTTATGCAGCTATTTGGTACAGCAGTAGTCCCAACCATGCAGGGTATGGAAGCACAGCGACAAATTGATACCTTTGCAGTGCAATCAGAGGGTGAAATGTTTTATTGGTACAGCCAGGACTTGGTTACGACTGGTCCAGGGACTGTGACAGAAGAATTAATGAATGTAGCCATCAGCAAGTTCCCCTCCCTTGACATTGATAAACAACACCTGTTGCACTGTACCCTGTATTATTGCAACACACCAGGACCTGATAAGGAATATGAGCAAGAATTGTTTAAAAATCATGCAAACAGATTGATATTACGTAATCTGTACTAGGGCACAGAAGGGAACAGTGTAGCCAGCTGTTCATTGCCCCAGGAGTTCTTTGCACTTTATAAATCTAATCGATTACTACGTTAGCTTAACCAAGAACAAAAACATAGAATGGGCAGACCTAGGAGAAAAAGTCACGAGATGGGAGAAACAGACAGAATTAGAACTGTCAGAAAAGGGAATACAAATACAGAAGTTGAATTGGATAACTCAGACCCACCTAGCTGTACACCTGCATTCTAGCAAGGACAGCTGATTAGCACTCCTATTGAAGGAGGAAGAGAATGCCTTGCAAAATATAATAGAAACTCTCTGGTCAACAGGAAAATCAGATGTAGTACTTATTCGTACAGCGGGACCAGTTACCATCATGCCAAAGTCAGCATTTAGACCACAGAAAATACAGTATCCCTTAAGAAAAGATGCAGAGGCAGGGATAAAGCCTATTACAGCATCCTTACTTAAAGGGGGGATACTAGTAGAATCTTCCGATTCACCATGTAACACACCCTTATTTCCTGTTAAAAAAGCAAATGGAGAATGGCGTATGGTCCAAGATTTACAAGCTGTAAATGATGCAGTAATACCAAGGGCACCTACAGTGCCAGACCCACACACCCTGTTGAATGATTTAAAACCTCAACAGAAGTATTTTTCTGTGGTAGACATTAGCAATGTGTTCTTTTCAATACCGATACACCGTGACAGCCAGTATTGGTTTGGATTCACATTTCAGGGGAAAAGGTATACATATACGCGACTACCACAGGGATTTACCCCACCAAGAGGCAGTCAGATTTTACTTTATGTTGATGACATCTTGCTGGCGGTCCCCACCCAGCAAGATTGTAAAGAAGATACCATAGCGCTATTACGATTTCTAGCCGCTGAAGGACATAAGGTAAACAAAAATAAACTACAGCTTTGGAAAAAACAAGTCAAATACCTAGGATATGTAATATCCAAAGAAGGTAGAACACTAGATGAGGACAGAAAAGTAGCAATTTTGCAATCACCAAAACCCACTACCAAGAAGGAAATGATGTCCTTCCTGGGTACAACTCATTTTTGCCGGAGCTGGATTCCAAATTATGCCTTGGAATCTGCACCTCTGACTGACCTGATATATAAGAAGCCTATGGCAGCACAGGATTTGTTACAATGGACACCAGAGGCAGAATCTGCTTTCTGCAAACTGAAACAGTTAATAGCGTCCTCATTAGTTCTAGGATTACCAAACTACCATAAATGTTTTTTCCAAACTGTAGATTGTAAACAAGGTTATATGACATCAGTGTTAACACAACAGCATGGGGACAAGCAATGCCCCATTGCTTACTATTCATCACAACTAAACCCAGTGGCACGGTCTTTGCCTCACTGTGTACAAGCAGTAGTTGCAGCTGCAATGGCAGCACAGGCTTCAGCCTCAGTAGTTTTATTCCACCCTCGCACTTTGAGAATGCCTCATGCAGTCGCAGTTATTTTACTGCAATGGAAGGTAGCATATCTTTCCCCTGCTAGACATCTTTCCTGTATGACCATATTGTTGAGCCAACCTCACATGACAATTGAACGATGCACGACTTTGAACCCTTCTACCTTGCTCCCAACCCCTGCAGATAGCACACCACACCGCTGCCTGCAGGTAATTGAGCAAAAGACACTACCTAGAAAAGATCTCACGGATGTCCCCTTGGACGATGCTGAGGTGACATACTACGTGGATGGTTCGTGCAAAAGGGGTCCTGCAGGACAGAACCTAGTAGGATATGCAGTAGTTTCTGATACTGAGATTATAGAAGCAAAACCTTTACCACACAACTTATCTGCACAGGCAGCAGAATTGATTGCCTTGACACGGGCATGTACCTTAGCAAAGGGTAAATGTGTAAACATTTTTACTGACAGCCAGTACGCTTTTTCTACTGTACATGTTTTTGCGCAACAGTGGAAAAACTGAGGAATGATAACATCTACTGGCAAACCTATCAATCATGCACAGTTTATTTTAGATCTTTTAGAATTTATTCAGTTACCTCAGAGAGTAGCTATTTGTAAATGCACAGCTCACACCAAGCAACAAGATAGGATTTCAAAAGGTAATGCGAGAGCTGATACAGCTGAAAAACAAGCAGCTTCTGAAGTATTTCTTTTAAATGAGGAACTACAACCCTCTGAGATTTTAGACTTAGAAATGTTAAAAACAATGCAGACACTCACTACACAAGCTGAAAAACAAAGATGGGTAAAACAAGGAGCAATTCTCGAAAAGGGGCTGTACATCTCTAAAGAAGGGAAACCGATACTACCATCTAATTTGTTTAGATATGCAGCTTTGTTGAGCCTTGGGCAATGCCATGTCTCAACAGGGGGGATGGTACAGCTGGTGAACCAAGTGTTCACAACGTACGGATTTACAAACTACTCTAAAAAATTTTGTTTGATGTGCCAAATTTGTAACAAACATCATGCACAAGGGGCATTAAAGCCCAAGCAAGGGAGTTTCCCTACACCACCACATCCGTTTCACACTATCTGTATGGATTTCATAGAAGTGAACAAATGTGAAAATAAGAAGTATTGTCTTGTAATTGTAGATATGTTTTCCAGATGGGTGGAAACCTTTCCAACCAAAAATCCAGATGCAGTCACAGTGGCAAAAGTACTTGTCAAAGAAATCATCCCTAGATTCGGCATTCTGGAAAGGATCTACAGTGACAACGGTACACACTTTGTAAACCAAACCATACAGCAGTTAAGTAAGCATTTTGGTATTTCTTTAAAAAATCATTGTGCATACTATCCACAATCTGCAGGGCTAGTTGAGAGGCATAATGGAATATTAAAGAATAAATTAAGAAAATTAATAGCTGAGACAGGAAAGAATTGGCTATATTGTTTTCCCCTGGCACTGTTGAGCATGAGAACTGTTCCGACTGCAAAAGGATTGACTCCTTTCGAAAAACTGTTTGGAGGGGCTTATTATACACTCCATTGGAAACTTCTCATGTCCGCAGACCAGGAAGCTGACTATACACTAGCTGAATATATGAGAAATTTGTTGAATTCTAAACATCTGTTGCAGTCAAATTCTGTTTCAGATAAAGAGCAAACTGAAACATCGGAAGTGGCAGTGATCCCAGGAGACTGGGTGTGGGTGAAAAATATAAAGAAAAACTGGACATCACCAAGGTGGGGAGGTCCATACCAGGTGCTTCTTTCAACACCCACTGCAGTCAAGATAGCAGAGCGAGCTTCGTGGATCCACCTGATGCACTGCAAACTAGTTAAGAACTTTGAACTGGACAAAAATCTTACCTCTCCATCGGGGCCCTCAGCACAAAGTCTGGCTACAAAAGGGGGGTCAGATCAATAGGACTGATCCGTCTCAACCCCAGTGAAGAAACCATCGGTGCTGAAGGTCCTATTAGGGCAGAGAGTAAGATCACATGTCAAATCAAAAATGATAGAATCCAGAAAAATCCAAATAAAACTACACGGAAGAGTTGGAGAAAACAGGAATGCAGAACAACCATTTCCTCAGAAGTATTGCATAATCATCCTGTTAACTGTACTAGTGACAATAATCTTTTTGTTGTGGCCATTCCTTTTCCCAGCCACACAAACTGAACTGAATAAATGTGGAGAGTTGCACGTAGAGTGGCACCCAAACTTCAACACTTACCAGGCAATCAAATATGTGTATGCTGAGACCTTCAATGTTTTGAATTGCTGGATTTGCACAGCTTTGCCAACAGCATACGGGGGGGGGGTATTGTTAACTTCAGTCCCCCTAGGAGCCAACAAGACCTGGGAAAATTTAGTCTATGATACATCAGATGTTACATCACAAGATAAAGTAGCATTGCACTTGTCTGTTCGACAGAAGGGGACTGTGTGTTTTTACAAAAATGATACAGTTCAGGTGGGTTGGAGCAATTGCAATGTGACTGTTCCCTATAGATGCTACAATAAAACTGATAGCACAGGTTCCTATTGCAACACAAGCTATGATTAATTTTTTGAACTGATGCATAGGACAACTGATGAAGTAAGACATAATGCTGAACTCTATAAACAACTGATTATAGTTGACAAAAAAATGTTTCATCCAGAACCAGGACATAGTAAAGTTATTACCAAAGTAGGAGACTGTTATTTTGTATGTGGTAGGAAAGCATACAAGTGGTTACCTGAGAATTGGTCCGGCAGTTGTTATTTGGGGTACCTGGTTCCGGCCATACGACACATAGCAGTTTTGCCTCAGGGGAAAATTTGAAATGTTCGACGAGAAATCAAGAAGCCTGTCAATCCAGTAGGGCAAATCAATGTGGGCTGGAAAAACCATCATGCTGTGGGCCTAGTGAAAAATGGACTGTCGCATATGGACTTGGGTGATACCATCATCTCGTGGGCAGGTATACTGCCAGCATATGGAGCAACGAAATCGATCTGGGAACTGAGAAAACTGTCTAAACTTCTCGAAATAATGAGCAATGCAACCTTTTCTGCACTAGAATTGGTGACTGATGAACTGACTGCCATGAGAACTGTAGTGCTTCAAAACCACATGGCTCTTGACTTCACTCTAGCGGCGAGAGGAGGTACTTTTGCTTTAATCCAGGAGGAGTGCTGTTCATATATTCCTGACCACAAACACGAGATAGACAATCACCTTGAGGTAATTCAGCAAGTGTCGGCTATGACCAAACCAGGACCAAATCCACTGACGGACTTTTTCCAGAGATTGTTTGGGGGGTGGGACAGTATCCTGATGAACATCCTGATTGCCATCTGTGTAGGAATGATTCTACTGGTGGTATGTGTTTGCTGCTGCATCCCCTGCATGAAAAGACTGATTAAACTATTTATAGACATGTCACTTTCAGAAACCTTATACCAAGGTACTGAACTTGAAGAATTGTTGAAAAATTGAAAATGCTTTCATAAGTTTAAACTGAATGACTCTCTTAACTGCAAATCCTGAGTAGGAAGAGGTTAGGGGAAGAAAAACTGTTTATGCTTATTTTGAAAGTAGAATAAAAGTATTAAAAGGGGGGGAATGTTAGAAAAATATGTATTAGTAATATGCATGCTTAGTGCATTCGAGGTTTAAAAGGGTTAATACATTTATTCTGTTCACACTGCATGAATCCGCACAGCTACTAGAGACATTCCAATCCTGTTATGTCATGAAAATATGCACAGCTATGATCTGCTTATGCTATGGAAATTAACAGGAAGCATTTGATTTCTGCTAATGTCATGAAAATAATAATAAGTGTTTCATTTCTACTAATGTCATGAGACTTAACAAAGAGTTATTGATTTTCTGCTTATGCCATGAGAAAGTACACAGCTGCTGAAGCTATTGATAATGAAAACAAAGGCTGCTTGAAAGTATAAACCGTAGTCAGCATTACTTGTACCTAAGCTAGAAATGTACCTTGAATCTAGGTAAAATGTAACACATATGTATTAGAACTGCACAATTGAAGAATAGAAAGTTTGTAGTGGGCTGAAAACAAGACCCAAGGCCAGGTTGTTTTTCTCAAATGTTTTTGTAAATCAACAATAATCCAGTCATGTCAGCAGGAAATCTAAGTAACATTTTCTATGTAACACATAGTGAGTTTTAAATCTGAACATGTCAGCAGGAAATCTAAGTAACATTTTCTGTAGAGTAATACAGAAAGCTGTGTCTAACTACGTCAATAGAAAAGTAACATTTCATAGAATTGTATAAAAGTAGCATACTGCTCATTAGTAATTTAGACAAATCCTGTATCTGCATGCTTTGTCTCCTTGCTGCAAGTAATAAAGGGTGCCATACTTGAAAATTACGTGAATTGGTCTTTGAAGTTTTTTCCTTTGACAACTACAAATCTTTCATTGAAAACGTCATGAAGTTAAAAACTAGCACCCAACAATGTCTGGAGCTAGTTCACAATAATGCTACCTACTCTGACCCAAAATAAATAGCGAATATCCTTGCTGACAAATTTACTCCATCAATAGTTATAGCTATTCCACAGATTCCACAATCCCAGACTTTACCTTTATTCACTATGGAACAAGTTCTCTCAACTCCCTCAGAAACTAAAAGCACCTCATCCATGGGCCTTGGTAATATAACAAGTTGCTTGATTATCAGTGCCAAATATGGCTTATCTGAGACCCTGCTTAATCTCTTAAATCTAAGGCTAACTGGTTGTCTGGCAGGACTCATGTGGTTAGAATTGGAGGTGCTACTTCTGAGAGCAAAAAGGTTCATAGGTTCATAGGTTCATAGGTTCATACTAGGCTATCTGCCCGAGGGCATTTACAAGCCTAGCCCATCGTTTTGTGGCTTACGCCACCCCTTTAGTATGGGGAACTATACCCATTATTTTTCTGTGCCTCTGTCGAGCAGTGACACTGAGGTAATCCCTGGGGTATATCTGCGATCTCCCATCCATTGGTCAAGATTTCTCTTGAACAAGGCCAGCGAGGTGCTCTGCCTCACATGTACCGGGATTTTGTTCCACAGCATAGGGAGTCTTTGGGTGATGAATCTATCCCTCCAGCACGTCCTATTAATAGCCGTGTCAAGGTTTAAGTCTCCGCCCTTGTGGCTCTGATGGATCTAGATTTTTGAGGTGAAGCATATTCATCAAATCTGGGTTTGACATGGCCTTGTATGTTAGGCAAAGGTCACCTCTGAGCAAGCGGTGGCGACTGAATAGAGCTGGAGTTCTTTCAGTCGGGCAGCATAGGACAGATTTTTGAGACCCTTTATCCTTTTGGTGAGGAACTTTGTGGCCTCTCCAGCTGCTGCAAGTGTCGGGTCAGATACATTCGAATGGGGCATTGTACTCAATCATTGGTCTGATGAGTGATGAGTAAAGGGAGACTATGACCTCCTTGATCTAGATGAGAATCCCTTCATGATAAGGTGGGCAATGTAGAAGGTCTTCCTAACTACTTTAGCTACATGGGTGTCGAATGACAGACTACTATCAACCTGGGTCCCCAGGTCCCTGATAACTTCTTCTGTGCTCAGTGGATTGCCACCTATTTGGTAGCTAGGGGTAACCTTGTTTTTCCCGAAGGGTATGACTATGCATTTTTGGCATTTAACTTTAGGCCGTGGCTCTGGCACCAGTTATCCGTTTCTGTGAGACCCTTCTGAAGGATATCTGTGTCAGATGTGTTTTCTACTATGGCGCCAGTTTGCAGTCATCTGCAAACTTTGTCAGCCATAACCCTCCTGTGTTTGCTTGTACTGAAAAGTAGATGCCAAACAAGAGTGGGCCCAGGACTGAGCCCTGTGGGACACCACTTGTGACAGGCTTTGAGTCTGACATGGCGCCAGCAGCTCTGACCCTGTGGGTTCTGTCACTCAGCCAGTTTGCAACCCATCTTGTGATGTATGGGTTGACATTTAAGCTGATGAGTTTTTCAATGATACCCGAATGGGGTATTGTATCGAAGGCCTTAGCCAGATCGAGGTAGGCTGTATGGACTGCCTTTCCTCATCAATGGCTTTGGTGACTGTTTCGAAAAAGTCAACCAAGTTTAAAAGGCATGATCTGCCTTTGACAAAGCCAAACTGGGTTGGATCCAAAGTCTGCAAATTCCCTATGTCTTTATTTATGAGGTCCATTATGATCCTCTCCATGGCTTTGCAGATAAGGCTTGTCAAGCTAATGGGCCGGTAATTTCCAGGGTTGGTGGAGGCACCGCCTTTGTGAAGTGGTACCACAGTTGCAGTGCGCCACTCCCTGGGTACGTATCCAGAGGTAAGACTTTGATTAAACAGCTGTCCTAGCTGTGGGTTTAATTCCTCATTGAGTTCATGGAGCACACAGCCGGGGACACCATCAGGTCCCATGGAAGCTGTGTTTTTTGCTTTGGAGAGAGCAGTTCTCACTTGGGCGCTGGAGATGTTTGGGGGGCTGCAATCGTTTGGTATAGATATCTCTCCTTTTTGGGGAGGGGAGAAGTTTGCACTGAACCTGACAGCCAGTATGTTGGCAATGTCTGTAGGATCAGTAATCTTCACATCATTTTGAACTAGCTCTGAGCATATCTGGGAGTTTCCTCCCAGGTTTCTAACATAGCTAAAGAAGGCCTTACGATTGTCTTTTGAGTCTTTAGCTATTTTTCTCTCGAAATTTGCTTTGGATGATTTTATGAGAGCTCTTAGTTTTTACTTATAGTGATCAAGGGTGTCTTACCTTTTAAGGATTTTGCTCTATCTTGTAGTAGCTTCCTCCTTTTGTTGTAGAGTTTGTTTATGGCTGGGGTCCACCAGACTGGACGCTTGCCTTTGGTACAAAGAGTCTTTGTTTTGCTTGGGATTGCCTTATCCATGCAGTCCTGCAGGTGCTGGTAGAAGGCATTTGTAAGTGACTCAGCGGCTTGAGTACTGTTTTCCGCCGCCGGGGCCTTAAAGGAGACCACACTAGTCTTTAGAAGTGTGAAGTCGGCTTTTGAGAAGTTCTTTACTGTGGTCTTTTTTATTTCAGGTGGGGGTGGGATGAGGACCTCCAGCGAGATTAGTTTGTGGTCTGATCTCACCAGTGAGGGTACACCTCCGGTGTTGAACATTGTGCTCCCATGTTCGTGATGATGAGATCAAGTATGTTATCTCCTCTTGTGGGGATGGTGACTAGTTGTTCCATGGCATTTGAGTTTATGAATTCCAGGAACTTTTGGGCTAGGGTGTTTGGGCTTGAGTAGTGTTCCCAGTCTATATTAGGGTAATTGAAGTCACCTAGTATGATGGTGTTTGGTGATACATTTATCCCCTCTAGTGTTTTCAGGAAGGCCATGTGAGGTTCCTGAGTTTGTGAGGGTGGCCTGTAACATGCTACAATTTGCAGAGCAGTCTTGCCTATGGTTAATTGCACCTGGATGGTCTCCGATGCATCGTTGCCACCAGTCTTGAGGTGTGGGTGTCCTTGATGAATATGGATACCCTCCTTTCTTGGTATTGTCCAGATTTTGGGGCCGGAACGCATGATATGAGGTAAAACCTGATAGCTGGGGTGCTCTCAGGAGCCTTGAACCAGGTTTCTGTCACAGCACAGACATCGATGTTCTCCATACTGAGAAGGGCCTCAGTGTGTGCATTTTGAGATTTAGACTTCTGGCATTGAGCAGCATTACCCTTAGTTTTTTCCCTTTTTGTGTTCTAGGGTGGTAGGTTTAGAATTTGAGCCTTGCCTAAAAGGCACTATGGGGGTGGCAAGAGCCTTTGCCAATATCCGAATCCCAGGGTGACAGGTGCAAGCCGCCCTTGAAGCAGCGTGGCTTGTCCAGCATGTCATCCCAGGCAGACAGACACTGGATCCCCTTTGAATGACACCAGTGTTTAAGCCAATTGTTAAAGCTGATCATCTTATCTCTGTATTGTGGCATCATTCTTGGTGAAGGTAGGATACTGCTCAAGGTCAGGGTCATACCTGTCTGGGCTACATAATCAGAGAGCTCCTCAATGTCTCTTTTCATGTAGTCCAAGGAGGTACGTCTCAGGTCGTTTACACCAGAGTGGACAATGACTGAATCATATTTGTACCTGCTGTTGAGAGACCTGAGTGCTTGCGTTATGTGGCGGATTCTAGCGCCCGACAGGCAGCTTACTGTGACCTTCTCCTTACTCAGTCTGATGAGCGGGACGTCAGTGTGTCTGACTATGGAGTCACCAATGACTAGTGTGTCTGGCATTGTGTTTGGCCTTAAGGGCTGTGACTTTTTGACACTCTGACTGTGAGGTCTATGTGTTGCAGGTGTTGTGTTCTGAGGTGGTGGTTGTTTGGGTGTCTGCTTTGGTGGCCTCTGCTGTTTTGGTAGATTTTTGATCAGAGCCTCCAGTATGTCTTTGTGTGTTTATGTGTATGATTTGAGGTTGTAATGGTAATATGTGAGACTGGGTCTATAGTGTGTGTGGTAACCTTCTCCTCCTGACTGGTCTTGCCAGTCCTATGTTGAGAGAGCTCAGCCTCCAGTTTGGCCGTATAGTTGCATCTCTCGCATGTATTTGTGTTTTGTGGGAGGAGGAGAGGGTTGTTCAGGTACATGAGGCAATTGTAACATTGCCTCAATATTCCCAGGTTCACCAGCTGAGCAGGAGAGGACACTAGCAACTGATCCCTCGACATGCTAGAAGGAATAGGTGCCAGTGTTAGTTCACAGGACTCGGTAATGATCCCTTTCCTATTTGATATTTGTTTCTCTTGACCTTCAGGCCAGCACTCCTGACTTATGGTTATCGATGTTTGCAGACAACTGTAATCTGGGTGGTGTTATTTGATGTTCCACTTATTGCTCCAACATGGGTTAGGCAATATGAATAATTGGTGCAGGGTCAATGGCCTCAAATAAAATGTGAAAGTATGTAGCATAGTTTGTTTTGGTAAATAAAACATTTTCATATATCATAAAGGTACCCCTCCCCCCAACAGACACTTTCTTAAGGGATCCAGGCACAATTTTTCAACAACTTCATTGAATTATCACTTAAGACATAAGAAAACATACATTTATATGAACGAAAACAAACCATATTATCATATTTCTAGTTGCAAACATTATACACCACATATATTATTTTGTATATTTAATAATTCAACATTACATAAAATGATCAATTCCTGCTTTCCCTTAAACCTCACCTGTCCTCCAAAACATTATTCTGCAAATATTGTTTATAAAATTTCCATTTTTGTCTATGCAATTTGGTTCTTTTAAAGATCCCTCTTCAGTCATTTCATCTATGTTACAATATTCAATACTTCAAATACAGTTGATTTAGACTTTTGATTTCCATTTTCTAGTAATTGCTTTATTGGCAGCCACCAGAATTAATCTTAACAAGGCCTTACTATGTTTAGGAAATTCAGATCTTGTATTCCCGCTAAAAAAATATTTCCTTAGTTACACCCATTTGTTCACCCAATATTTCTGACGGAGTACTCTGTAGGGAATATTTAAAGTCTACCAACTCATTACACTACCAAAACACATATTCCCAATTACCTCCTTCTTCCCCATCACACCTCCAACATTTGCCATCTATGTGAGGGAAATTCTTTGGAGTTGGCTTCGGGTAAAAAATACCCATGCAAACATTTCCAAGCAAAAATCCTAAATCTTCTAGACTTTTGTTGCACATTTGGGTGTCACACATATGTCCTCCCATTGTTTCCTTGTGGATTGCTTATCCAGTCTCTTCCCACTCTATTCTAACCTCCTCTGATTGATTCCTGTAGTTATCATGCAGTATTCTATATACCCTACTAATTATACCATTTTTAATAGCAGCTTCTTTTCTAAATTCAGTTATAAACTATACCAGAGCAGGTCTTTCACTTAGAATTCTTCTATCCCTTTCTCTTTGCCTACACTCAAATATCATTCCCTGATAGGGAAGTTAGTCTCTAGCTTGCAGTCCAGACGTCCTCTTGACTTCTTCCCATTTTATTACCTTTCCCTCTCTAGTTATTTGCTCCCAATACTTTCATTTCTCTGCCAGTTTTCTCCAGTAAATGTCATTCCCCTCCTGCCTATTCTTCTACTCCTAAATGCAAATGTCCCTATTGGCAAAATCTTCTTTTTCCATTCTCATGTTGGCTTAGTTCTTAGAATACTTTCTGCTGCTTTATGAATATACTATCCTGAGTGGCTGTTGTTATTCTCCTTAAGGATCTGTATCAAATCCCACTCTGTTCTTATTTCTTGAATTCCCCTCTGCCTCATAATCATCCCTTTCCACTCTTTGAGTTATAGCTTTCTTCTTGTGTTATGTATATGAGCCTTAACTGTGTAGCTGTAAAGTATCCTTTCAAATCATGCCATTCTAAAACACCTTGTTCTATTGGAAGGATCAGCTCATCTCACCTGACCCTTGCCCTTTTCCCTTCCCAGAGAAAATTCTTCAACTCCATTTGCTCTGGTTGATAAAATTATGCCTGACCTGTATATAAAATTAAAGGGACTAAAAAACATTTTACTGCCTATATTTTGCTGTCCATATCCATAAACAAGAGCTTCCAGTTTCTCAGTTTTTGTATTATCATTTGATTTGTCTCTTCCCACATATCCTTAGCTGCCATAACATAATCCTTTTTAATCCATATTCCTAAATACCTTATTTTATCATGCTCTCATAAGTATGGGTATTGCTTATTCAGTTCATATGTGGGTAGACAATCTACAGCCATAGCCTTTGCTTTATCTTCTTTAATTTTATATCCAGAAAAGACCTGAATCCCTGTGTTTTCAGGTTTTATCAGGTACAAAATAATATTGTTGGCAAATAAAGCCAACAATATACCAAATATATACTTGAGTTTCTGAGTTCTTTATTTTCTTTGCCAATATCAAAGTCAAAGTAAACTTTATTGTCATACAGATCAACACAGAGAAAAAAAGTGTGTATCACTGCACGAAATTTCAGTACTAGGGCTCGAACCACAAGAATGACAGCTTACAGAAGGAATATTAAATTAATAAAATTTAAATTAAATTAAATAAACATAAAAAAATAAAATAAAAAATAAGTAAATAAAGTAAAACAAATTTAAAAGCTCTATTTACATCAGGAACACAACAAATGCAACAGCAGGAATGGACTCAGTAGAAATATAAGGATATGTTAAAAACAGTACTATAATAAATAAGAGAGGCACACATGTAAACTTACCCACCACCAATATGTACCATAAACGTACAGTTCACAGTTTCCCTTGTGCAGATAGAGATGTATGAAGTAAGCTATTCAAAGAGTTCATGTAAACAACAATGATATATTGCACACAAATAATGTTTTACCCATGTAGTGCATTAGGCTATGGGTTTGTTATTCAGCAGTCTGACAGCATGTTGGAAGAAGCTATTATGGAATCTGGATGTCTTGCATCTAATGCTTCTGTAGAGCTTCCTCGTTGGCAGGAGTTTAAACAGTCAGTGAGCCGGATGGTGTATATCCCCCAATAGTTTTTGGACTCCACCATAGCATCTGGTTGAATATATGTCCTGTAGGGACTGAAGGTTGGAGCCAATGATTTTGGTGGCCTGTTTAACAATCTTATCAAGTACCTTCTGATCAGCTTGAGAGCAATTTACTTACCAGTCAATGATGTTGTTTGTCAGTACATTCTTAATCATGACTCTGTAGAGGGTGAGTTGGACCTGTGGGGGGATGTTAGCTGTACGAAGTCTCCTAAGGAAGTGGAGACATTGTTGGACTCTCTTTATAAGGTAGGAAGTGTCTGTGCCTCAACTTAGGCCTTCCAAAATATGTTCCCCTAGGAATTTGGTGCTGTTTATTCTCTCCACTGTGGTGCCATTGATGATGATAGGGGTGTGTGGCTTTTTCTTCTTCTTAAAATTGATGATGATTTCCTTTGTTTACCCAACATTTAGTGCTACGTTGTTGTCAGTGCACCAATGAACGAGTTGGTTCACTTCTTCCCTGTAGCCCCCTCATCTTCCTTCTTGATAAGGACAGTTACTCTGGTGTCATCTGCAAATCTAATTATTCTATTTGACTGATGTATAGCTATGTAGTCATGTGTTTCAATTTTGAAAAGAAATGGACTGAGTATGCAACCTTGTGGGACCCTGGTGTTTAGGGTGATTCTGTTTGAGTGATGTTTTCCAGCTCAAACTATTTGTGGCCTTTTAGTTAGGAAGTTGAGGATCCAGTTGCATATTGTGTTTTCTATGCCCAGTTTACTCAGCTTAGATAGCAGCTGTTGTGAATAACCATGTTGCAGGCCGAGCTGAAGTCTATAAACAGCACACGTACATAACAGTCCTTTTTTTCTAGGTGGTCCAAGATGTGATGAAGTGTTAAGGCTACGGCATCTGCAGTAGAATGATTTGGCCTGTATGCAAATTGTAAAGGATCAAATGTAGCAGGCAGGATGTTATATGATCCTTGACCATTTTTTCAAAACATTTTATCACTACTGAGGTAAGTGCATTTAGCCAGTAATCATTTAATGATGTTGGAGATAATGTCTTGGGCAGAGGGATGATGGTGGTGGTCTTAAGGCATTTGGGAACTTTTTTCTGGCTGAAAGATATATTGAAAATGTCTGTGAAGACTGGTGCCAGCTGATCAGCACAGTTTTTAAGTAGCTTCCCCAGGATCTTATCTGGACTAGCTGCTTTGCCCGTATGAACCATATGTAGGTTCTTGCATATTTCTTCCAGGTTGTGGCATAGCGACGTGGCATCTTCATTTGTGGTTAGTCCCTCTAAACACAAGGCAAATATCAAATCAGAACACGTACACCTCTGCATGATTTCTCTGTTCAGATACAACTTGTCAGAAAGCAACCCTCTCACTTTAATTCTTGCCTCAAATCCCCTATATATCCTCCTAATTAACCTTATCATTGTATCAGGGAATGCAAACACTTCCATTGCCTTGCTAATAAAACCTCAGATTACTCTGTTGAATGATTTTATTGCATCAAGATGCACCAATAACAGTGGTATTTTCTTACACTCTGCTCCCTCTGGATTATCAATGTTCTGTTAATGTTGTCAAATGCTTGCCTGTCCACCACAAAACGACTTTCATTTATATCTATCAATTTTGGCAACACCTTTGCACTTTTCTAGCTATTACAGACATAAAAACTTTATAATCATGGTTTAAAATTGAAATGGGTCTATATGAAGCTGGATCTGAAGGGTCTTTATCATCTTTAGGTATTGTAGTCACCACAACTTTGATCAAGATGGTGGTGCTTGCCCTCCTTTTAAAATGCTGTTAAACAAAACTTCCAATATCTTTATTACTTTCTTCTCTTCTAGCTTCCAGACTTCCACAAGAATACCATCTATTCCTGGAGACTTTCCTGCAGATATATTGCATGTAAAAGTTTTTATCTCAACTCATTCTACCTTAACTCTTAATTGCTGAGCCTCATCTACCCATAACTTTGGCATACTTAAGTTTTCCATAAATATTTCCATTTGTACTCTTTCTTGATTTCTGCATTTCTCTGCTTTATATAATTTTCATACAATTTCCAGTATATATCTAATACCTCTACATGATCTTTGGTTATTTTTCTGGTTATAGATCCCTAGCTTTGGCAACAACCCCTTCTACTTTCTGTTGTCTGAGTCATTGTGTTAAAAGCTTTTGTGCTCTGGAATGATTACCAAACATAGTTGCTTAACAGCAATCTCACTAAACTCATGAATGGTATCCATTTACTTCCTTATTTTCTCTTTAGCACTCTGGAGTTGTGCCTCTTCTTGTTCTGTGTGACTCTCCTTATTCTGTAATACTTTAGCCTTTGTCAGCCCCTCTAAATAATCCATTTTACTTCTTAATCAGATCTCTTTTTGTTCTGTTCTACATGATTTTTCAACTCCACTTTCATTTTATTCTACTCACTTGCTATAACCTCTGAAGAAATTTCTTCCTTCCATAATAACTTTTGACTAATTTCCACTACACATTCCCTAAATTCCTGTCTTTTTAATAGGTCGATGGGAAAGTATCAGTGTCTCATTTTTATTTCATTACCAGTCATGTTTATTTTAGTTGTTAGTGGTTCATTATCTAAAGTAGTTAATGGATGTGTGCTGAAGCATTCAATTCAATGCAGATGTTTCTGTGAAATATAATTTCCCTCTCATCTAGCTCAGTTATTGTCCCTTGAGGAATAATATGTAAATACTCTCTGAGTTCCCACTACTGAATTCATGTCTTCCATACAAAATATTTCCGTAAAGGTCTTCATAAAACTACCCTCTTTTGTTATATTTTCCCTTCTAGGTCCGCCGGATACATCCTCACTCCTGCAAATTAAATTCTAGTCCCCAGCTATAAGTAATATTCCCTACTGAAAGCTGATTATTTCTCCCCCAAATTTCTTAAACTCCATAATAGCAGTTTTAGGTGGAATATAAATACATGACAGTGTAATTCTTCACCACCCTTGCCAGTAGCCCCTTACTATCATAAATCTACCATTATTATCTTTTTTTCCTCTTCTATCACCATTGGAGCTCCTCCAGCAACTATGTAAGTACTCCTTTTTTCCTTAGTCCCTAATACTCTGCTGAATGTCCCTGCTGAAATCCTTTCTTTATCAAATTCCCATGCTCATTTCTTTCCAAGTATATCTCCTGTAGCATTTCTATTTGTACTCTGCATTTTTTAATATAATTCAATACTCTTTCACTTTTTTTCTATAGATGTAAGGCAAATAATGTTCAACAATAATAAAGTGTGGTCACACCTCTTATATATGACACCTTTTTAATGTCTATTTTTCACTTTTGTGTTAGTTGCACCCACTAATGTTTAGCAGATTGACCCTTTATACAGTTGTTTCTTATCATCTCCATTTGAACCTATGTCACACTTTACAAGACTTTGTTTTAATGAAAACCCTTAAACAAACACAAACAACTAAACAACCAAACCGAGGACCCTCATAACCTATTAACATAAAACAAACACACAAAAACAAGTACATCTTCAAATAATGAAGTTTAACCCTCCTGATAGGAACAATTGTCCCAAATATGCAGCTGCACACACAGGCATAACCTAACCTAAAATTAAGCTTATTCATTGTAAGATGCATATTATAGCCTGTGATCCTACTTACACTAATTGCCATCTGTTCTTGTCTTATCTGTATTCCCATCTAAGATGCTTTTCTGACATACAGCTAAGTCAGATTTAATATATGTAAGTAGTGGGAATGGCGAGCAGTTAGGATCACACTTTTTTGGAATTGTTTGGACTTGCATTAAAGAGTTATGAAACTCTGACAATGTGCCATAAAAAGTGCTGATCATGGAAAATTATGTTATGACCTAATGGAAACTGGCAGACCCAAAATCAGAAGTTAAAGGTAGTGAGATATTCTGAATATTTTTCAGTACTCAGGTCAAGTGCAGATAATCTGGACCCCAAGAAGGAGTCATATTTTAACTCAGGCCAGTTTATTAGTCATGGTGGTATAGGGTCTGAATGGACTTCAGAGCCTTAACCCGGCCTAGTGACAGAACACATGGAACCATAACAAGATATATCAAATGAAGGAATTATGGGAGAATTAACAGCTATTGTGAAAGAAAAGGCTGTGTGGGTCAATATAAAGAAAGTAAATATTTCAAGTGAAAAACCTTCTGAGTTTTCAGCATATGTCACCTTGGCAGAGCTGCCTAAAGGGAATGTGTGCAACTAGTTCTGCTTTAGTAACTGACTTTTGTAGGCCCGCAGTTAAAACAATCATCTGTTCCCAGATGTATTGTATTTGTATAAAGATTTTCTTACTTTTGGGGTTAAACAGTGAGACATTTATGCATACATGTGATGTGGGCTGCTGCATACTAATCATTTGACAAAGCCCATGTTCTCCTACTGAAATCAACATAATTTCTGCACTGTAGACAAAATAGCTATGGGTTAGACAAAGACCTGAGATTAAACACAGTGACTTGAAACATTTGCTCTCATTGTCTTGTGCATACAGTATATCAGTGTAAAATGAGCTAGGGATGGAAAAAGTGTGTGAACTCTAAACTAAGAATAGGAAGCAATTATTGATTTTTAAAGAAAAGAATTAAGAAAAAAAGGATTTTGAGCAGAAAGAGTTAAACATTTCAGGATTCTTTAATCCAGCAAAGACAATCCACATAAAGTAATGATCCATGTGACTTCTGTTTCGATCAGCTAATTTTCTAGCTGTACTGCTGCCTCTCATTTATAGTTAAGGTCTTAGATATTCAAAATAAAAGGTGCACAGTCTTAACTATATTATTTCAAAGTTTTGTATTCACAACTTTTCTTGTTTCAAGATGCTGTAACGTACCAATGGATGCTGTCTTTTCAGTGCACGTCATCATGTCACTTCTTTAAATCTGCTTTTGCTGACAGCATGCATCACAAACCCTCAGATTAACTGCAATAAAGTATAAGCAAGTCATATTTGTTTGTAGAAGTTACTTTGTCTAGTACTCTGGGAGCATGGCATTTAGAAAAGTAATAAAAATAGAAAACAGTTTTTGCTTTGTTTGCCATGGATGCCCAGCTGGATGTAGCCCATTTTCAGTAGAGCTTTAGGGAGAAAAGCTTCACATAAGTAATCAGTCACTGCACAGTCTATGTAACAGAAATACATGCATCAGTGATGCATTACTACAAGTAAATTGAAGTTTAGGTTATTAATCAGCAATATTAATGAAAGAACAAGTATTTAAAAGATACATATTTAAAAAGATCATAAGTACACCTATAATTAATCTACTTTTCTTCTAATTAGAAAGTGACTTAGTGCATAATCATCAACAAACAGTAGAGTGCAAATGGAGTGGCATTACCATATTACAAATCCTATGGATTATAAGAATAAATCTGATATATTCAGGTGGACAGAAAAATGGATGGTTATTTAATATTCAGGTGTGAAGAATTCTCAGGAGGTATTGATTATAGGAATTAACATTCTCAGTGGCTCAAGATGTTAATGACGAATGTTTAGGGCAAGCCAGTGATACAGCTGGTAGCATTGTTGCCTCATAGCAAGAAGGCCTCTGGTTCATTTCTTGGCTGGGGAGTTTACATGTGCACCCTGTGTTTGTATGGGTTTTCCTTGCATGCTCTGGTTTTCTCTGAAATTCAGAGACATACAGTAGTTGGATTGAACACTCTAAATTGGCCATAATTGTAAGTGTGCATGCATGTATGTGGTATGGAAAAATAACTGTGATAGGACTAGCCACCTGGAGGTGTGAACATTAGCTCTAGATGATTGTCATGTTTGGAGTGACACCCCATGTGCAAAAAATGGGAAAAAGGGGTTGTGGATAGCTAAATAAATGGACTATGGAGGAAAGGTGATGGCCTAGTGGGAAAAATTGGTTGTGCTTATGAGTTGGTAAAATGTTGGCAGCATTTGACAATTCTTATTTATTTAGAACTTTAAATGTGAATAGGCCAATGTAGTTTGTAGCATCTGCTGGAAGGGAATTCTCAAATTGAGATATACAGAAGGAGAATGACGGTTGTCCACATTTATTAACTGATTTGACCACATTTAGGGCTGTAGGCAGAGTAAAACAAAACATTTTGTTTCAGATTTATCTGGCCATAGATCATTTGTGCAGGATTTATCTGATCAATCCAAGCCATCTACTGATCTCTGCAATACTTAAGTAGAAATTTTCACTGTATATTGCACTTTTGAACTGCATTTTTTTTTCTGAAATTGTTGCAGTTTGTTTGCTGTAGCATAGACTAGATTCAGACCTGCTGAATCTAGTTCTGTTTGTATAAGTTGAGCACTAAACCAGGCCATCTTTTGTTGGAGAGGGTTCCCGTGCACTCTAGTGGCAGGAGTGTGCAGTTAGAACTCATCAGATTGAAGGTTACTGGAACAGGGCTGAGTTTTGAGCTTATTTATTGGTTTAATTTGTTTAAATAAGTTTGCTCTCTTTTGCTACATAAGCACTATGTTTGTGCAGGTTGGCACTTGTTTGCACATTACGCACTGCCATGCAGTGATGAGCACCACTGGCAGTTATAGATGCAAACACGTTTGCTTGCAAATTTTTCCTTAGTACTCTGTTGATGCTCCATTGCTGAGTTCTTGCGATTATTCTTCACTGACATGTAATACATTCAGCGAAGTTCCTGAGGTACCAACACAGATCCTACACACTAGTCCTTCATATTTTTTTGTTCACTTCTCCTGTCCTGTACTTTACTTGGTCCTTCTTGTCCTCTCCCTGTTTTCTGACCACAACAACTTACGTAGTATTATGGGTGGACAATTTCCCACAGTTTCTCCAGTCAGCCTGGTCAATATGGCCATCCTGAGGCAATGTAGCAATTGCCTCATGTACACTGACAACCCACTTCTTCTAGTCCACATAAACTCATTATGTGAGATATGCATCTACATCAAGAACCTAGAATGCAGGCTCTCTTGCGCACTAGTCAGTTCATCTGATACTAAAAAAGTTGTCAGCATGCACACCTCACCTCCTGTACCTACCAAACCAACAACACACAAACCTACATATGCAGAGCTCCTTACCAGAAGCTTACCTAAACATCAGAGACCTCCCAAACACAAACACAAGTATGCTTTATATAATACATCCTCTGTAGAACATAGTACACATGATATATCACACACCAGTGTCTCACCAGTCATGCCCCTTGGGCATAAAACAAAAACAAACATCTTAGTCATAGGTGACTTCATTTTGAGATACACAGATCTTTCACCAGGTTGAATAAGGAAAAGGTCACGGTCAGTTGTCTGTCAGCTGCCGAGATGCCCTCAGGTCACTCAACAACTGGCACTGTTATGACTCCGACATAATCCATATTGGTGTGAACAACTTGAGATATACCTCACTGGACTATATGAAGAAGGACATGACTGATCACTCTGATTATGTGTCTCAGGCAGCTATGTCCCTAGCCTTAAGCAGCATTTTACCTTTGCTTAGAATGATACCTCAATACATACAAAAAATGATTGACTTCAACAATTGGCTTAGTTTCTGGTATCATTCAGAGGGGATCTAGTATCTGTCAGCCTGGGATGACATGGTCGACAGACCTTGATGGATTGCCAGAGATGATCTTCATCTGTCACCCCTGGGATTTCAGTTACTGGCTAAGGCTCTTGCCACTCCAGTGTGTCTTTTTTAGGCAACATCACAAGAACAAAATTCCCAACGTTAAAATACCCTCTAAAAACAGCCTTGAGGTTATCCTGCTAAATGCTAGGAGTCTAAACCAGAAACTGCACTCACTGGAATCAGTCCTCACCTTGGAAGATGCTGACATTTGTGCAGTCACTGAGACCTGGTTTAAGGCTGTGGAGACTACCCCAGCTATACCAGGTTGCACTTCATTCCACACATTCATACCACAAACTGAAGGCATGAGAACTAAAGGAGGTGGTGTATCAATATTCATTAAAGATAAATCCACCTCTAGATTGGTTAAACAGCACGATTCCCTTGAATGACATTAGGTGCAATTGACTGTAGGCAAGACCCCTCTTCAGGTCATTTCCAGCTATAGAACCTCCTCCATAAATCAGGACATCCACTCAGCCTACCTGGATCTACTTGAGTCAATCAAGATACAAACAAACGCCCTAGTTTTGGGTAACTTTAATTACCTATCCGTTCATTGACTGGGTAAATTATACATGTTCTAACTCACTTGCCCAGAGGATCCTGGATTTCCTTAACTCCAATGCCCTGGAACAGTTGGTTGACACACCCACAAGGGTGTCAAACATCCTGGATCTGGTGCTCACTAACATGGGGGGACTGCTGCATCACCCCCAGTGGATGTCCATCTCTGGTGAGATCTGACTTGCTTGAAGTAACTATAACACAACTCCCCCTCCCCCCTTAACAACTAGACTAAAAAACTTCTCCAAGCCAATTACAACCTCTTACATAAATAGCTTCATAGCCCCTCCACACACTGATGGAACAGACACCTTTGCTGAGTTATACACCAGTGCTTTATAAGGGCACCTGTACAATTGCATTGACTCTGCTGTACCTGATAGAACCAAAGCAAGATCTTCAAGGAAAAACAAACCTGCCTGGTGGACAACTGACATTAATATGCTATACAGTAGGAGAAAGAAATTGCTGTCTACGAGTAGGAAGGAATGGTCTCAAAACTGGAAACACTCCCTTCTCAACTTAAACAAGCAAATAAAACTCCTAGTTAAGTCCTCCAAAGGTAACTATAAATCCAAACTAACTTCCTAAACTAAGGATAATCACAAGGCGTTCTTTAGTTAAATCTGTAATGTCAAAGGTAAGGTCCAGATCTGCACTGAACTTGCAATTAATTGTACTATGTATATAGAACCTGTGGGGTCTGAATGGGGAGAAGATAAGTCAGCAAGCAAAGCAGAGTAGTATTGCTGAAATTTAATTCATCCTCAAGTCTTGGTGAGTACCTTCACGAGGTGGACTCTGTTTTCACAAAATCTCACCAAGACAACACTGATATATATAGACTGTATTTTATGTAGCATACATCATGGACTGAAGCAGGCCAAAAATTAAAAAAAAAAGATAGCTGGGTGCAGAAGACCCAGGATAAAAAAGTGCCCAATCCTGGTAGGCACACTGGTGCCAGGACTGGAAAAAATTACAGTGTAGAATGCTCAAAATACAGAAGCATTCCTACAATGGGGCCAGGCCAGGTCCAGGGGGAGGATGGCCCCCTATTGTAGAAGAAAGAAGCAGTCCACAAAAAAATACAAAAAATTATAGGCCAAAGAAGAGCCATAAAGATGATACAGTGGACTATTGAGGATAAGAAAGAAAGTATGTATTGTTACTATTATGCAAAAAGATCAGAATTTCCAGACACAAGGTATACAAAAAGTTTGAGAGAGAAATCAGAGGAATGAAAAAAGTACTTCCAAAAGAAAAACTGTCAGAAGCTTCAAATAAAAAATTTGTGTTCATTAATACAACAGATTTGTCTAATGAGAGCAATGTGGATGAAAGATTCCCAGACAGTTCCAATAACAGTAGGAGCAACGGATCTTATAAAAAATAATCTACTACCATATTTAGATATGTTACTGATACATGTAACTCAGTACAAACTGCAGAAGGAGTCATTACTGGGCACATTGCAGGTGATGCAAAGAGCACATTTAACTGACATCAAAGACTGAAACAATACTAATTTCATGAAATGTTATCATACTTTGACTTAGGAATGGGGTCCAATCACAGCATGGTATTAGAAACCCAAAAGATTTGGAGAAATTAAACAGACAAAAACCTCTGTATATAGCAAACCTGCTGGCTGACAGGTTCAGTAAAAACTTCACTTTCCTGTCCCTACCACATATACCCCAAAGCATCCCTAAAACCTGTCCCTGACGTAGTATCTCTAAGAAGCAGGTCTTAAATGCCCTCTCCAAGGCCAAAAACATAGCCTCTATGGGACCAGACAACATCCCAGGCTGTGTTATACATGGGTTAAAACAGAAATTAGCATCACCATTGGGCACACTTTTCAATCACAACCTAAGTGCTGTCTTCATTCCAGCGGAATGTAAAACAGCTACAGTTATTCCCTTGTACAAAGGGGGTGCATCCACAGACCCCAGGAACTATAGACCCATTAGCCTGACCAGCCTTATCTGCAAGACCATGGAAAGAATCATCAAGCACCTTATTAACAATGATATAGGAAATCTCTGAACACGTGACCCCCACCCAGTTGGGCTTTGTCAATGAGAGATCATGCCTGTTGAACTTGATGGACTTGTTTGAGACAGTCACCAAAACCCTATACAAGGACAAATCTGTACATACAGCCTACCTATGTTTAGTTAAGGCATTTGACACAAGCTGTCTCACTAATAGAACTCATACTGTCAAAATAGGGGACTCCACCTCCTCCAGCATACCCGCAACTCATGGTGTTCCACAGGGATTGGTTCTGGGACCCCTACTGTGTGGAATCTACTTCGACGTACAGGCTAAAATTAAAGGACTGTAGGTGACAAAGTTTGCTGATGACTGCAAACTGGGAGTGATCATTGAAACCCCTAATGATATCAACATCCTAGAAGAATGTCTTATGCAGACTAATGACTGGTGCCAAAGTCATGGTCTTAAACTGCAAAAAATGCATTATCATCGTCTTTGGAAAGGGTGATGTTCCTGCAAACTACCACATCAATAGCAATACCCTAAGCACATAGTCAGTGGTGAGAGATCTGGGCACACAGGTTGACCGCAACCCTAACTTTGATCACCATGTCTCCACAGTGGTAAGAAGGGCATTTTATATTGGTCATCTTGTAAATAAGGGCATTGCCTCCAGAAAAAAAGAGGTTATAACCCCAATGTACTCTCCCCTCATCAGGCCAATAATAGAGTACAAAGCTCCCTTTGGTATGTTCCTTTCCAAACACCTGCAGCAATTGGAGAGACTACAAAGGTTACTTACAAAGAAAATTCAGGGTCTTCAAGATCTGTCTTATGAGGACAGACTAAAATATTTGTCACTTTACTTTGTGTCCTACAGACTGCTCAGAGGTGACCCATGCCTTGCATATAGAGCAATCTCTGACCCAGCTTTAATGAAAATGCTGCACATTCACAAGTCAAATGGCACATGGGTCCCTCACTCAAAGGACTTTAACCTGGTATGCAATGTCCACAGAACGTGGTGGAGAAATAGATTTGTCTCACAGAGGTTGCCCCACCTTTGGAACAAGCTTCCTATTCATGTTAAGCAAAACCCCTCATTGTCCTTATTTAAGCGTAATTTGGATGCTTGGATGGGTGACCGGAAATTCACCCTAGGGGTTCCACCTGTGTCTTTCTTGGTTTTAGTGTCTGCTTGATCCCGACACCCTTGGGAACATGGGTTGAACTCGGCTAGGCTTGTAAGGGCCCTGGGGACATTAGCCTAGTAACCTCTTATGAGCCTATGATCAATGTTGTCAGCTATTTCAATGCTAATAACTTCTGCAGTAGATATCTTTAGGAGCTGGGAGTTGTCGATTGTGTTGCTGGTATAAATAACATGCATTTTCACTGGCTGGAGATTTACAACAGATCTCTAAAACATAAAAAAAGTTCAACAGTTATTCATCTATTTATAGGTTCACAAATTCAGTTGTCAAGCTTATAATTTATTGGCATTCCATAATCCTGTGTTGATGTGCGTGTGTCTGTATGTCTATATATATATATATATATATATATATATATATATATATATATATATATATATATATATACACACACACACACACACACACACACACACATATATATATATATATATATATATATATGTAGGTCTAGGACTGATGCGCGAATGACTATTTCACCAAATCCTAAATGGCTGGGCATACTTCTGCGAAAGTGCTTTTCACCGAAGAAGCACTTTTGCAGAAGTATGCCTGCAGGTAGAGGGAGTTGTGGGGGAGTGACTGTTGCGGAGATGGTACTACGGTGCAGATAAGGGAATTTTTTCCTTTTCCCCACTGTAGTGTGATCTCGGAGTGAGGATATTAATGTAGGGGGTGTGCAGGGGGGCTTGTCCTCCTGCATAAATGCTTTTTTCTTGTTTTTTTTCTTTTTTTTAATGCATTTTAGCAAAAGTGCTTTTTCGGTAAAAGCACTTCCGTTAAAGTATGTTCAGTGAAGTTAGATTCGGACTGTTGAAGTTTCGTTCAACAGTCCTAGATCCATATATATATATATATATATATATATATATATATATATATGCACACACACACACACACACACACACACACACACACACACACACACACACACACACACACACACACACACACACACAGAAATAAACTACTCTGAGCCAAAAGGAATCAGTGCAGGTGCAGGGAAAGTCCAAATAAATCACAAAATCCAGCCCTCACAGCAAAAGTACAAAAGTGATTTAATGCACATTTTTCTTGTATTAAATCACTTTTATACCTTTGCTGTGTGCTGGATTTTGTGATGTCTGTCTACACACCTACACACAAACACACATACACACACTCACATGTATATATATATATATATATATATATATATATATATATATATATATATATATATATATAGGTGTGTACTAGGCTAATGGCCCTGGGACCTTTACAAGCCTAGCCCATGGAAGTGCCCTGACACTATGCCACCTGTTATTAATTCCCAGTGCCTCTATCAAGTAGAGCCACTCGAGTGATCCCAAGTATATCCCGAGGATAAGAATCCCCAGTAGTGTGCTCGCATTCCCCTCAGCAAAAGTTTCATCCTGTGTCTTGGCCAACCTTCAATCAACCCAAGGCTGTCTCGTTGCCTTGCACTGTGAGACCCTGCGTTGGTGGAACACTAAAGTGCTTTCAGCTAGACTAGTGTATGCTAGAGTTGTATTTAATCTGTCCTCTAAACTGAAAACTCTTTTCCCTTTCACTGTACACCTGCACACTACTGGTCACTCCCCCATTTTTCTCTTCCTATAGTACTCCTAGGTCAATTACTTAAAATTACTTTCTCTTGGAAAGTTTACCTATCCACCTGCACCTCATACTTAAATTGTTTTTCCCTGTAGAAGTGGTGGTCTTTTTCACCACACTGTACTAGATTAGTACCATAAGATTTGTAGTTATTAGGAAGATACTACACTACACTGACCTAGAATTGATTTAGTTTGTTATTCCTGTTTTCTGACTCACAACCTTGGCTTAGTCCTGTTTTTCTGACTCACAACCTTGTATTACTTTGTGTCTACCTCCCTCCCCCACCTTGAACCTGCACAACTCCCTCCCACTCTTGCTTAATTATAGCGGTATCTTCCTTTTACTGTTCTGTCCTGACCAGCACGATAGATAGGTTCTGCAGTCTCGAGGACTGGTGTAGCCCCGCTCCATTTGCCTTGCTACGCTCGGCTCACTCTGCTCCCCTACCCTGCCCCCATTTCCCACCTGCCCCCACTATGTCTACATTTATTCTAACCCCAGATCACCTGACCACACCCTCCTCCAATCAATGACCTCTCATACACACCCCCTATCAAATTTCTACCTTAAAAAGGTACATAGTATCTACTTGCCATGCATTCACACTCACACTCATACTTGAACCCCAAAACCACTAAGACCCAACCACTACTCCCTCATAAAATACCATTAATCCTAGGATTTCTGCTCCTAACCTTCACATACCTAACAAACAACACATCACTATATACAAACACATCACTAGAAAACACATCATTCCACATAACACTTTCTCAAACAAATTTACACTTACACATTTTCTTTCCTATCTCTTCTACATTATTTAAAGACAGCTTAATCCTACACATTCATAAGTCTCACATAACACCATCTTACACTAGAAAAACATAATTTAGATCCAGCATAGACATAGTGAACACAATTAAACACATACTGTTTATCACTAAAAATCTACTTATATCTGGAGACATACACCCAAACCCTGGACCACAAAAACTCTCTACTCTCTGCTAGGCAAATCTCTGACCTATTGATTCTGAATGTCAATATCAGAAGTATCTCTAACAAACCTTCTGACCTACATGCATTTATAGCTCACTACTCCCCTGACATACTAACCATTAATGAGACGTGGCTAAAACCTAGTACCTAAAATGAAAAAATTCTCTCACCAGGATATAATATCCTAAGACTGGATGGAGTGGGCAAAACAGGAGGTGGAGTTGTTATCCTCTACAAAAAAAAAACAATCAACATCAAACCTCTACAAACCCCCATACCTAAATTTCAAAGTGCCAAAACCTTAGGTTCAACCCTAAGCATAAATGACACAAAAACTATCATCATTCTCTGCTGTTATATTCCCCCCAGTAATAACTCTCCCATCATTGAAGAAATGTTACAATGGGCCACAGATAATCTCCGCCAAGAAACCATCTTACTAGGTGACCTGAACACTGCTTGGTCAGCCTGTACCTCTAACAACCCCACTAACCATATTAATCTTTACAGTTTTACCCAACTTATCCAAGAACCCACTAGAATTGACAAAAAAAAACACAAACAGTCTATTCTAGATTGGACACAAGTTAACTGCCCCAAACAAAACTATCAGACAGGATGCCTTCTTGATGGTCTTAGTGACCATCTTCCCACCTTCCTCCTGTGGAAACGTACCAACATAGCCAATCCCATTGTTTTTAGACAAGTCAGAGATTATCGTAAACTAAATATACAAGAACTAAACAGTATTCTAAAACATAGTAACTGGAAACCACTACAAACCCTAAATCTAGACCAAGCCGTTGACTATTTCAACAATATTCTCAGCAATATCCTTGATAGACTCATATCAATTAGGAAAATAACAGCCAGGTCAAACTATGCACCGTGGCTAACTAGGGGAAACTAGAGCCCTTCTAAAGTGAAGGGATAAGGCTTAGAGAATTTGGAAGAAATACAATACTATCCTAGCCAAACAAAGTTACGTACAACTTAGAAATCAGGCCAAGAGACAAACTAAACTTGATAGACAAAATTACTTCCTCAGTATCCAAAACAAACATTCAAAAGATCCCTAAAAGTTTTGGCACACCATTAACTCTCTCCTAAAACCAGGCAAATCTACCACTCCCACTTCTAACTCCACAAATGACAAGGACATTGCCTCCAAATTCAATCACCACTTCACAGAATCCATCTTAACACTATCCTCCCAACTATCCAAAAACAGCCCTACATATAACCCAACCAAATGCCCTGACAACATCCCATCCTTTATGCTCTCTCCCGTTCCCACCTCAACAATTAAAAAACACCTTCTAAAACTGAAACCTACCACCCTTGCCGCAGACAATCTGCCAGCCAACTTCCTAAAAATATCTGCTGAATCCTTATCATACCCTATTTCTATTTTTATCAATCGCTCCATACAAGAAGCATATGTCCCACAGCTATGGAAGGTATTATACATTATTCCACTATATAAAGGTGGAAACTCTTATGAATACTCAAATTATCGCCCCATTGCCATTCTACACCCCCTTATCTAAAATACTAGAGAAATGTATACATTCTCAGGTAACACAATTCCTAAACTCACACCATCTCCTCTCCCCCACACAGGATGGCTTCGGACAACACCATAGCACAACCACCGCTCTGCTCTCTTTCACCAATCTGATCAACCAACATAGAAATAAGAATAACTTTGTATCTGCAATATGTCTAGACCTCTCCAAAGCATTTAACATGGTTTCACATTCCTTACTACTTGACACCCTGGCATCCCTATCCTTTGCCCCTTCTGCTATAGCCTGGTTTAAAAGCTATCTGTCAAATAAGCAACAATCTGTCCAATGGCAAAGTGTACTATCCCCCTTACTCCTAACTACCATAGGTGTACCACAAGGCTCCATATTAGGCCCACTTCTTTTCTCCATCTTTACCAATAATCTCCATACCACCACACAGCATGCTTCACTTATACAATACGTTGACGACTCAAGTCTTATCTGTTCAGCTCCATCACTTCCCACCCTACAACAACTCACCCAGGAATCCTTTAGCTCTGTGAAAAGTTGAATCACTCAGATCCAACTTATCCTAAACCTTAATACCAAATTACTACTTTTCATCCCCAACAAAACCATTCCACCCCTCTATCCTTCACTATTTCCTCCAAAAATGGCACTATTATCTCGCCCTCTCACCATATCAAACTCCTAGGTGCTGAAATTGATAAAAATCTACACTTCAACGTCCACATTTCACAAACTATCAAAAAAGTCCATAAAAAATGGGAACACTATATAGGCACAGGAAATCCCTCTCAAAACAAGCACAGATTGCCCTAGCCAAACTCACCTCTTGTGTACCCTAATGTATGCTGCTCCAATTCTTACCCAGCTTAGAAAACTTGACCTTGCCAGACTCGAATCTTGTTATAATAAAATTGCCAAGTTTGCAAACAACTCCACCTTTAGAACCCACCATTGCCAGGTTCTAAGGGAACTGCAATAGCTGGAACTTCCACAGCTACTAACCTATCACCAATTAGTCATTGCCTACAATATGGTAACACATCCAGTAAAAAAACCTGCACTAGGCCAACTTCTCACCCACTATAATACAAATCGTCCTCTCCAATCTTCCGACAAACTGCTCCTCTGTATCTCTAGGGCTAACAATACTGCAGGAAAAGCACTGTTCTCCCACTCCATAGCTAGAACCTGGAATAATCTCCCTCCTGCTCTGATTTCTGCCCCTACCTCTTCTCACTTTAAAAACCCACTTAGAACACACTTAAAGAATAAGTGGCTATGCCCATGTATTACATAAGTCCTCAAATTATTCCACTTATATACCTCACTTCCTAATATACCTACTGTAATATATATTACAGTCTAGGTCTTCTCCTAATGCTGTTTGAATTTGCATACTTATTCTGTTATTAACCATGTGCAACTAATCTTTCCTGTATATATAGGTCTTATGTCTTCTGCTGCATACTGTATTTTAACATATTGTTTGAAAATTCTCTGTATACTGTATTTTAATATATTGTGTAAAATTGTACTTACTGTGGAGCTTTTCTCCCCGGGCCTCCACTGAAAATGGACCTGTGTCCAGTCGAACCATCCTGGTTGACAAATGTAAAATAAAATAAATAAAATAAATCCCGGAGTGAACTTCTATTTCCCATCCACTCATCAAGATTTCTCTTGAAGAGGGCTAGTGAGGTGCTCTGCTTGACATGTATGGGAAGTCTATTTCAGAGTATTGGCAGTCTCTGGGTTATGAACCAGTCCCTCCAGCATGTTCTCTTGATTGTGTTAATGAGGTTGAGGTCTCTAGATCGTGTGGTGCGAAGGGATTGGGATTTCTTTAGATGTAGCATTTCTAACAGAGCTGGGTCAGAAATGGCTTTGTAAGTAAAGCAGAGATCACCTCTTAGTAGACGATATGAGACAGAGAATAGCTGGATATTTTTGAGTCTGTCCATGTAGGATATGTGTTTAAGGTCTAAGATCCTCTTTGTGAGGTACTTTTGTGGCCTCTCCAGCTGTTGCAGGTGTCTAGTGAGGCACATGCCAAATGGGGCATTATACTCTATGATTAGTCTAATGATGGAAGAGTAGAGAGAGATGATGATCTCTTTCTTCCTGGATGCAAAACCATTGGCAATGAGATGTGCCACATAGAAAGACTTTCTGACCACAGTGGCAATGTGGTGGTCGAAGGAGAGGTTGTTGTCAACCTGTGTCCCCAGATCTCTTATAACGCCTTCAGTGTTCAGTGAGCTCCCATCAATGTGGTAATTAGTGGGAACTGAGTTTTTCCCAAAGGGGATGACGATGCATTTTTTGGCATTAACCTTAAGGCCATGGTTTCTACACCAGTCATTGGTCTCAGTGAGGCCTTTCTGTAGGATGTCTGTATCACTTGAGGAGTTAATAATGGCTCCCAGCTTGCAGTCATCTCCAAATTTGGTCAGCCAGAGTCCCTTCGTGTTGGCCTGGACTTCTGAGAAGTAGATGCCAAACAGGAGATGACCCAGGACCGATCCCTGTGGGACTCCACTCGTGACTGGTCGGCAGTCTGACTTGGAGTCTGCTACTTTCACACTGTGGGTTCTATCTGTGAGCCAATTTGCAACCCACCTAACAATATAGGGGTTGATGCCTAGTTTGTTGAGTTTATCAATAATTCCTGAGTGAGAAATGGTATGAAAGGCCTTGGCCAGATTGAGTTAGGCTGTATGAATTGCCTTACCTTCATCAATTGCTTTGGTGACTGACTCAAAGAAGTCAACCAGGTTGAGCAGGCATGATCTACCATTCACAAAATCAAATTGCGTGGGATCTAGAGTTTGGAAATTCCCTATATCCTTGTTAATTAGGTCCATGATGATGCTCTCCATAGCCTTACATATCAGACTCATCAGGCTAATGGGGTGATAATTTCCAGGGTCCGTAGTCACTCCTCCTTTATGGAGAGGGATGACTGTAGCAGTGCACCATTCAGTAGGGACAAAGTCTGAGGTAAGGCTGTGAGTGAACAGAGCACACAGATGTGGTGTCAGTTCACTTTGTAATTCATGTAGAAAACAGCCAGGGATATTGTTGGGTCCCATGGAAGCTGTATTCTTGGCCTTAGACAATGCAGCTTTAACCTGTGCTGCAGTAATGCTGGGTGCCTGGCATTCTTCCGGTATTGTGATTGGTCCTTTTGGGGGGGGGGGGGTAAAGTTGGCACTGAATCTGACGGCCAGTATGTTGGCAATATCTGTTGGCTCAGTATAGGAGGTACTATTGTGGAGCAACTCAGAGCAAATATGGGTATTGCCATGGAGGTTCTTCATATAACTATAGAAGGCTTTGTGGTTGTTTTTAGTGTCTGCCGCAATTCTGCCTTCATAGCTGGCTTTGGAGGTTTTGATGAGGGATCTCAACTATTTGTTGAGGCTAATAAGGGAATTTTTCCAGTATTGGGACTTCACCTTTTTCTGCAACAGTTTCTTCCTTCTGTTGTAGAGTTTATTAATGGCAGGGGACCACCAGACTAGCTTCCTTTTTTGGAAAAGAACATATTGGTTCTGTTGGGTATGGCTAGTTCCATGCATTTATGTACGTGTTTGTACAGTGCATTGGTGTATGATTGGGCAGTCATGCATCTATTTTCCATTGGCATGGGTGCCATGAAGTTAGCCACCTCTGTTTTTAGGAGTCCAAAGTCAGCTTTCAAGAAGTTTTTCATGGTGGATACCTTTGCAGGGGGTGTGGATGAGATGTGGATTTCCATGGTGATTACTTTGTGGTCAGATCTAACCAGGGAGGAATTGACTATTGGTGTAGAGCAATGGTTGCCCATGTTAGTAATAACCAGGTCAAGGATGTTGCTTCTTCTAGTGGGGATAAGAATGAGCAGGTCCAGGGCATTGGAACTGATGAATTCCAGGAAGTCTTGGCCCAGTGCACTGGTGCATGAGTAGTTTTGCCAGCTGGTGTACTAAACTAATGCTAACTATGCTAACTGCTGTGTATTAATTTAGTTGCATAACAAAAGCCAACACAAAGCTGTTAGACTGGAGTCTCCCAAAGAGATAGTTGAAAAGTCTCCTAAACTGGAATTATTTGTAGGCATTATATTACCCATTAAAGAAGTTTGTTGCAATTAGTCAGCAGTGTATTTTAGTGTCTGAAGATTGCATTTTATTCTTTTATGCGTTTGGGTATTGATTTTACTGATTTTATTGGCTGATTTTATAGCTGCTCTCTAATGCAAAAAAGAAAGAATCCCCATAAGCTGTGTTTATTCTAAATGCATCACTGTAATGAAATGATGGGGGTCAAATTTTGTAACACGGGTGATTCAGGTTTTAGTTTGCTATATCAGTTTGTGAGTAATAGAGAGCAATATCAAGCTTGCTTTAAAAGGGTATAGCAAAATTAATTTAAAATGGGTGGCGAAAGCCAAACACACTCTGGCTAGGCTTATAAATGCCCTAGGGCAGATAGCCTAGTATGAACCTATGAACCTATGAACACCTAAGATATGGCACTGTTTGGTCCTGTGGAAAAATTATAAACCACCTGTATTTGTAGCCATAAACATTTTTTCTTTTTAAATTTTTATTTTAAAACTAACAAAAATATATTTCCGGAGTGAGCTAAAAAATATGTGTCAAAAGTGCGCTGTATAATATGTCATAGTATCCTATGATTCTCAGACAGCTAGTGCCTAGATGAATGCTCTCCCTTCCTGGGATGAGAATGCCCCCCCCCCCCCCGCTGACATCTCAGACATCAGAGCTGTTAATTGAAATTGAATCTGGTCACACAGGCTGTAGTTAGGGCTTTATTCCAATATATCACTGCTCTGGTTATCTGTCTTGTTATTTTATATGCCACACTGATGATCCTGTTTTCTTTCATAAAAAGTGGGTTATAATTTCCCATTCTAACCCATAGGTTTTAACAGGAATTTCATTCTGGAAATTATATTAAAGACTGCCTCATGTCTGGTAGCAGCTTAACTTAAGACACAGCTGCAGTCTTATTCATGGTCATTGTGCAAATGCAGTAGAGGTATCCGTGATGTCTGTGAGTGAATGCAGCTAAGTCACTATTTATAGAGGCTATTTACTACTATTTACAGTAATGTGGAATGTCTGTAAGCAAATTAAGTATAATGAGATGTAAATGAGAAATTGGTTAAAGCGGGGTACGAAGAGTTCAGTCGATCATAGTCCAATACCCGTGCCGTACACACATCTATTATAGGCATTGCTGCACCTCTGATAGTTACTTTGCAGTCCAGAAATTTGTCCTCAGTGACCTCTTCACTAGTTTAACCATGTATGCACAAGCACTTAAATGACAACATTTGCCAATCATTCCCTTCACTAGTTTAACCATGTATGCGCAAACACTTAAATGACATTTGCCAATCAATCTCTTCACTAGTTTAACCATGTATGCACAAGCACTTAAATGACATTTGCCAATCAATCCCTTCACTAGTTTAACCATGTATGCACAAGCACTTAAATGACATTTGCCAATCAATCCCTTCACTAGTTTAACCATGTATGCGCAAACACTTCAATAACACCAAAATTAATAATTTCCATCAGCAATCCCTTCAGTCATCTGTCCATATATGCACAAGCACTCAAATGATACCAAAATAAATTATTCCCCCAACAATCCCTTCTGCAGTTTGTCCATGTATACACAAGCACTAAACTGCATTAAAAGAAACATTTCTTAAAGTGAATAATCATGCCTCCTTTTAAAAAGAATTGTAGTAAATATTAATGTTTTCCTGTTTCAGTCAGCTAATTAATTTGCCTCCTAACTTCCATATTCTACAGGTAAACTGATGCTTACTGATGTAAGTTCAGCGTTATTTATGCATATTATATACAAATAAAGTCCTCTTATGTTTATCTCTGTGAATCATACTTTGAATTATAATAATACGTAAATGTGTAATACCCCTTATCCTCATAAAAGCCCTCACCCTAATGTGTCTGCCTTAAGCAAGTTATGCTTTTGCCGTAGGGAAGCATAGTCATAAAAACACCTCTGTATTTCTGTAGTCAGTGTGAATGACCTCCGCTCACCTTATTGCATAAGGACACAGCACCTCTCTTCAAAACTTATCACTGCAAATTTACAGAGGGCAGGACTAGGAATGCCACCTTTAATCATAAGCAAATAAATACCAACTTATTTTTAACAGCCATGAATGACAACACCAAATGAAGTGTAAAGTTATATTAAATATGTCCAGTGCTTTCCTCAGTTCCAGGAAAAATACTCAGAAGAAATTATTTCTCCGCAAGAGTAGGGAGAACTTTCAGAGTTATGTTAAGAATATGTGAACACTTCTGTTAAGCCCAGTAAAAATACATGTATGAACCAACAACAATTTTAACTTCAAAAGTAGAGTAGGAAGAACCAGGGGGTGTAGCTAGGATTTTCAAATTTGTACTCACAGCTCTCAAACTGCTACCCCCCTCCCCAGCCAAGCTACGTCCATTCTCGTAATTCCCGGTTCGCTCTTTTAGTGTCGATGAAGAGGCATTTGCTGTAATGCCTCTTCAGTAATATAATATAGATTCACTCAAACTCGGTTCCTTGAATTGAAAATGAACCTGAAAGTCAGTTCTTTGAAAAATGCAGCATGGTAGTTAGGATAGAGGATTCATGCTTTTATTTTCTGTAACTAAGGTACAGGTTTTGAGCTTGAGTAAATTGCTAACCACCTGCTACCCCTAACTAGGCTGTTTCATTCACACACACACTCCTACCTACCTCTTAGTGCAAGAAATATGGACAAAGCCTAAAATAATCAGGGACAGATATTAAATAATGCTCTTGTGAACTTAGAAAGTTGCTAGAATAACAGGATTTGTGCTAGTATGAGAAAGTTGCTAGAATAACAGGATTTGTGCTAGTATGAATTTTTCTAAAGGACATGGAGTCTGAAACTCAAATGTCTGTCATTATTTAGCAACTTCAGCCTTCAATGATTTTCTAGAAGATCACAAAATTTATGAACAGACAAAAAATATGGGGCAAAAATCTGGACATTCTGCAAAATTTGGACAGTTGAGAGGTATGCTACCTACCTACCTCACACACACACACACGCACACACACACACACACACACACACACACACACACACACACACACACACACACACAAATACCTCTCAACCTCTTAGAGCAACAAACCCAAAAATAAAACTGAGGCAAAGGCCTAAAAATAAGGACTTTTTTTTTTAAATATTGCCCTTATAAATTTAAAAAGGTAATAGAATAGTAGTAGGTCTTGCATTAGTACGAATTTTCTGAAGGGTATGAAATCTGAAACTCAAATGTCTGCCATTATTTTCTAACTTCAGTTTTTAATGATTTGCCACTAATTTGCCAGAAAACTGCAATTTTATGAAAAACGGACCAAAAATGTGATGCAAAAATATAAAATTGCCAGAGAATACAGCTGGGAACCTGTCAAAGAAGGGACACCATTTTAATATTAGCACTGTTAACTTGAGCAGCTGACAAAATTAGAGAATCTACATGCATTTCTGCATAACTCTGATCATTACAGTTATTTACAAAAAAATAATCCTTGCTTTCCCGCCTTTCTCGACTAGTTTAGACCAGTATACAGGCATTGCTGTATTCTGGGCTGTGGTGTAGTTCCTGTGTTGTCCATTACCTTACTTGGATAGAGGGAAGTTTCTTTGCTCACCAGTGGGAGTGGGGAGCCTTGAGCAGCCTACCTGTCCTTGGGGGAAGTGACCTCAGCACAAGAAGCTGTAGTAATTGGTTGTTTGGGACCATTCCTAGCTCTTTTGTAGTTCACTGCTTAAAATCCGCGTTTGCACGGCTTTGCACGGTCGTGCACATAGTGCAGCGCCGGTTAAACAAGGTTAAACTTTTTCTGGCTCCGCCAAGTCTGCTGTTCAATTTTTCCCTTAGAACTGTTCTACTTGCAATCTAAACAGCCTATACTCTATCTGAAAAGCTCAGCACTTGCTCCTAAAGCATTTTTTACACAGGTAAAGCACTCTTAAACAAAAGAAAGTACTTCATTCACCTAAATTCTGTTGAGTACCCATTTCCCTATAGGTCCTTTCTGACTCAGTTACACAGCAATCTTTTTCACTATTTCTGGCATGTCGAAGGGTCAGTTGCTGGCGTCCTCTCCTGTTCAGCTGGTGAATCTGGGAATCTTGAGGCAATGTTACAATTGCCTCATGTACACAGACAACCCTCTCCTCCTCCCAACAAATACAAATATATGCGAGAGATGCAACTATATAGCCAAACTGGAGGCTGAGCTCTCTCAATTCAGTACTGGCAAGACCAGTCAGGAGGAGAAGGTAACCACGCACACCACAAACCCAGTCTCACATAGAACTATGACAACTGCAAACCAAACACATAAACACACGGAGGCGCTGATTAAAAATCTACCAAAACAACAGAGGCCTCCAAAGCAGACACCCAAGCAACCACCACCTCAAGACATAGCACATGCAACACATAGTTCACAAAGTCAGTGTGCTAAACAGTCACAGCCCTTAAGGCCAAACAACATGCCAGACACACTTGTAATAGGTGACTCCATAGTCAGACACACTGACGTCCCGCTCACCAGACTGAACAAGGAAAAGGTCACAGTAAGCTGCCTGTCGGGAGCTAGAATCCGCCACATAACACAAGCACTCAGGTCACTCCACAGCAAGTACAAATATGACTCAGTCATTGTACATGCCGGTGTGAATGACCTGAGACGTACCTCCCTGGACTACATGAAAAGAGACATAGAGGAGCTCTCTGATTATGTAGCCCAGGCCGGTATGACCCTGACCCTGAGTAGCATCTTACCCTCACCAAGAATGATGCCACAGTACAAAGACAAAATGATCAGTTTTAACAATTGGCTTAATTACTGGTGTCATTCTAAGGGGATCCAATGTCTGTCTGCTTGGGATGACATGCTTGACAAGCCACGCTGCCAAGGGATGGCTTGCACCTGTCACCCTGGGCTTCGGATATTGGCCAAGGCTCTTGCCACCCCCATAGTGCCTTTTTTAGGCAAGGCTCAAATGACAAACCTACCTCCCTAGAAAACACAAGTGGAAAAAAAGTAAGGGTAATGCTGCTCAACGCCAGAAGTCTAAACCTCAAGATGCACGCCCTCGAAGCACTCCTCAGTATGGAGAACATCGATGTCTGTGCAGTGACTGAAACCTGGTTCAAGGCTCCTGAGAGCACCCCAGCACTATCAGGTTTTACCTCATATCATGCTTTCCGGCCCCAAAACTTGGACCGAACCACAAAAGGAGGGGGAGTATCCATTTTCATCAAAGATACCCACACCTCCAGGTTAGTGGCAACGCACGAAGCATCGGAGACTATCCAGGTGCAACTAACCATAGGCAAAACTGCCTTACAGTTTGTAGCATGCTACAGACCACCCTCTCAAACTCAGAAACCCCACACAGCCTTCCTGAAGACACTGGAGAGTATGAATGTCTCTCCAAATACCATCATTTTGGGAGACTTCAACTACCCAAACATAGACTGGGAACATTACTCAAGCCCCAACACCCTAGCCCAAAGGTTCCTAGAATTCATAAACTTAAATGCAATGGAACAACTAGTCACCATTCCCACAAGAGGAGACAATATACTAGACCTGATCATCACAAACATGGGGACAAAATGCTCCACACGGAAGTATATCCCTCTTTGGTAAGATCAAACCATAAATTAATCTCACTGGAAATCCACATCCGCCCCCACCCCTGCACAAAAGACCACAGTGAAGAACTTCTCAAAAGCAAACTTCACACTTCTTAAGACTGAAGTGGTATCCTTCAAGGCCCCTGGGCCAGTGGAAACCACAACCCACACTGCTGAATACTTTGCAAATGCCTTCTATGGGCACCTTCAAGAATGCATGGATCATGCAATCCCAAATAAAACCAATACCCATTTCCCCCAAAGGCAGGCGCCCAGTCTGGTGGACCCCAGCCATAAACAAACTTTACAACAGGAGGAGGAAGCTACTACATGACAGAGCAAAATCCCTAAAAGGGAAGGCATCTCTGATCAGTACTAGCAAAAAACTACGATCACTCATAAAATCATCCAAGGCCAACTTTGAGAGAAAAATCTCAAAAGACACAAAAGACAATCACAAGGCCTTCTTTAGCTATGTTAGAAACCTGGGTGGAAACTCCCAAATATGCTCAGAGTTAGTCCAAAATGACACAAAATACACTGAACCCACTGACATTGCCAACATTCTGGCTGACAGGCTCAGTGCAAATTTCTCCTCCCCCTCCCCCCCAAAAGGAGAAATAACTATCCCAGCAGAGTGTAGCCTCCCTAACATCTCAGATGCCCAGGTGAGAGCCGCCCTCTCTAAAGCTAAAAACACAGCATCAATGGGACCGGATGGTGTCCCGGGCTGTGTGCTACATGAACTCCAAGAGGAACTAAACCCACACATAAGGCTGCTGTTTAATCTTAGCCTTACTACAGGATACGTACCCAAAGAGTGGCGTACGGCAACAGTGGTCCCACTTCACAAAGGCGGTGCTTCTACGGACCCTGGAAATTGCCGCCCCATAAGCTTGACAAGCCTGGTCTGCAAAGCTATGGAGAGGATCATTATGGAACTCATAAACAAAGACATTGGGGACCTACAGACATTGGATCCTACCCAATTTGGCTTTGTCAAGGGCAGATCCTGCCTTTTGAACTTGGTCGACTTTTTGAAACAGTCACTAAGGCCATTGATGAGGGTAAGGCAGTTCACACAGCCTACCTTGACCTTGCAAAAGCCTTTGACACAATACCCCACTCGGGCATCATAGACAAACTCACCAGCTTAAATGTAAACCCATATGTCACAAGATGGGTTGCAAACTGGCTCAAGGACAGAACCCACAGGGTCAGAGTTGCTGGAGCTATGTCAGACTCTAAGCCAGTCACAAGCGGTGTCCCACAGGGCTCAGTCCTGGGACCCCTCTTGTTCGGCATTTATTTTTCCGAGGTACAGGCAAACATAGGAGGATTGTGGCTGACAAAGTTTGCAGATGACTGCAAACTGGGCGCCATAATTGATACTCCAGCGGACACAAACATCCTTCAGAGAGGCCTCATAGAAACGGATAATTGGTGCCAGAGCCATGGCCTTAAGCTGAATGCCAAAAAATGTATAGTCATACCCTTTGGGAAAAACAAGGTACTGACAAACTACCATATAGGTGGTAATCCATTAAGTACGGAAGAGGTAATCAGGGACCTAGGGACCCAGGTTGACAGTAACCTCTCATTTGACACTCACATTGCCAAAGTGGTTAGGAAGACCTTCTATATTGCCCACCTTATCATGAAGGGTTTCACATCTAGATCAAGAGAGGTCATTGTGCCCCTGTACTCTTCTCTTATCAGGGCAATGATTGAGTACAATGCCCCATTTGGGATGTATCTCACCCGACACCTGCAGCAGTTGGAAAGACCCCAAAAGTTCCTCACCAAGAGGATAAAGAGTCTTAAACATATGTCACATGCTGCCCGATTGAAAAAACTCCAGCTCTATTCAGTCGCATACCGCCTACTCAGAGGTGATCTGTGCCTGACGTACAAGGCCATGTCCAATCTGGAATTAATGGACATGCTCCACCTCAGAAAATCCAAATCCATCAGAGCCACGAGAACAAGAGACTTAAACCTCAACACAGAAATAAATAGGACGTGCTGGAGGGACAGATTCATAACCCAGAGGCTCCCTACACTCTGGAACAGAATCCTAGTCCATGTTAGGCAGAGGCCCACACTGACTCTATTCAAGAGAAATCTCGACGAGTGGATAGGAGATCATAGGTTTACCCCGGGGGTCATCTCTGTGACACTACTAGACAGAGGCACAGTAAACTAAACCCTAAAAGGGCGTAGTATTCTCATCCTAAGGGGTGGTGAAAGCCACACACACTCTGGTTAGGCTTATAAATGCCCTAGGGCAGATAGCCTAGTACGAACCTATGAACCTATGAACCTGCTACCCCTAACTGGGGTGTTTCATTCACACACACACCCCTACCTACCTCTTAGTGCAAGAAATATGGACAAAGCCTAAAATAATCAGGGACAGATATTAAATAATGCTCTTGTGAACTTAGAAAGTTGCTAGAATAACAGGATTTGTGCTAGTATGAGAAAGTTGCTAGAATAACAGGATTTGTGCTAGTAATGATTTTTCTAAAGGACATGGAGTCTGAAACTCAAATGTCTGTCATTATTTAGCAACTTCAGCCTTCAATGATTTTCTAGAAAATCACAAAATTTATGAACAGACAAAAAATATGGGGCAAAAATCTGGACATTCTGCAAAATTTGGACAGTTGAGAGGTATGCTACCTACCTACCTCACACACACACACACACACACACACACACACACACACACACACACACACACAAATACCTCTCAACCTCTTAGATCAACAAACCCAAAAATAAAACTGAGGCAAAGGCCTAAAAATAAGGACTTTTTTTAAAAATATTGCTCTTATAAACTTAGAAAGATAATAGAATAGTAGTAGGTCTTGCATTAGTACGAATTTTCTGAAGGGTATGAAATCTGAAACTCAAATGTCTGCCATTATTTTCTAACTTCAGTTTTTAATGATTTGCCACTAATTTGCCAGAAAACCGCAATTTTATGAAAAACGGACCAAAAATGTGATGCAAAAATATAAAATTGCCAGAGAATACAGCTGGGAACCTGTCAAAGAAGGGACACCATTTTAATATTAGCACTGTTAACTTGAGCAGCTGACAAAATTAGAGAATCTACATGCATTTCTGAAATAAAAGTAATGTATAACTCTGATCATTACAGTTATTTATAAAAGTAAACCCTCCACGTTTTCTTCCAAAATTGCTATTTTGGGGAGAGATTAGTAGGGGGAGAGCAACATTTCGAGCCACAATTGGGGACAGTTGAGAGGTTTGGATATTCCTAATTCTATAAAGCGATTTGCACATACCTCTCAACCTCTTAATGCAGGAAATCTGGACAAGGCCAAATATATTGGGGGAACATACAAACAGTACTAAAAATTGATCTTGTATAAACTTAAGACAGTTGATAGAATAACAGGTCTTGCTTTTTTCTGAAGATTATGACGTCTGAAACTTAACATCAGTCATTATTTAGTGACTTCATTCCTAAATAATTTGCCAGAAAAGTTTTATTTTGCATTTTACAGCACAAACACCAATAAATATCTGTTAAACAAAGCAATGCAGTCTCACAATGAAACTAGACTTAGCATTAAAACGTCTCTGCCCTTGAAACTCACATTCATCAAAACAGCATTGAAACCCACATTCAAAGAAAATACATTTTGCCAGTGGCAGATAAAGATTAACTTTGGGCTGTTTTCAAATCATAGGCCCCTTGCACATGAAACATACACGTGCTCTTTGATACACCTTCCTGATTGTATTAAATTATATTCCTTGTACAATACAGTATAGTTGTTAGAGAAAGTTTTAAATTGATTGTTTTGAACATTTTTCCAGTAAACAATGAAGCAAAATGCATGCACCAATAATGACAAAACAGCCCAATTCAGAACATTTCCATCATAAAAGTCTACTCAAACTTCTGCAGTCCACCAGTATCAGTAAATATGCACAATCTCTGAACTAGTAAAAACCATCTACATAATTCCACATTAAAGAAATCTGTAACTAATGAAGAGGCTGCTGCTAGCAAACAACTTTATATTTCATTGTTTCATCTACAAATAATGTGCCTGTTGCCCTTGAGGAATAAATTGCCTATGTTGCATTAAAAAAATATATACGCTAGTAATATTGCAATAGGGAATGGATGGCAAACTGATAACAGGTTCATAGTTACTACTAGATATCTTCGCCAAAAAGGACTACAGCATCCACCCCTCTTTACAACACAGTACAGTATTAGCAATGCATCTACCTACTGTGGGAGAAGAACCCACAGCCTTTTGCATCAAAAAGAAGTACACTACCAGTTGTGCTGTTAACAGTACAAGCAGACTCAGCATAAGCAGCACTAAACTTTAGTTCCCCTGCAGCTCTCAGCTCCTTGTAACATTTATTGGGGGGGGGGGCAAAAGCCCACAAATGAGGGACACATTTTAAACATTGCTTGTATAATTTTGGAAAGTTGCTAGACTAAAATGCTGTGTTACCACCATGCATGTCTTGAACTCAAAACCATATGCACTACAGTCAGTGCAACATTCCACTATGCTAAATCAGCAATTTGAAAAATAGGAAGACTGAAACTTAATGGTTATCATTTAGATAGCTCTCAACCTCTTAGCACAAAAAACCTGGACAAACAAAGTCAATAATGAGGGAATACAAATTCAGTTCTCACTTCACACCTTAGCACAAAAAACCTGGACAAACAACAAAAACAATAATGGGGGAAATACAGCTTCAGTTCTCACTTCTCACCATAGCTCACAACTGTTAGAAAAACAAATCTAAACAAAGTTCAGAAATGGTGGTTGTTAGGGACTTTAGGCTCTTCTTACCCTGAAGCAAAGGTACAGGGTTGGAGCCTGAACACCTATAGCCAGCAGCAGGTGTATTATGTGGGGGGAATTTTCACACACACACACACACACACACACACACACACACACACACCCTTACCTGATAACCCCCTACACACACACCCTTACTTGATAACCCGATTACACACACACACCCTTACCTGATAATCCGTTCACGCGATTACACACACACACCCTTACCTGATAATCTGTTCACCCGATTACACGCACACACCCTTACCTGATAATCCGTTCACCCGATTACACACACACACACCCTTACCTGATAATTCGTTCACCCGATTACACACCCTTACCTGATAATCCGTTCACCCGATTAAACACCCTTACCTGATAATCCATTCACCTGATTACACACCCTTACCTGATAATCCATTCACCCAATTACACACACACACACACCCTTACCTGATAATCCGTTCATCCAATTGCCTTCACCACAACGATAATCCATTCGCGATCACCACAACGATAATTCATTCGTGATTGCCTTGCCTTTCCACTCACTACAACCAACAATGATTATCCATGTGGCTGCCTCCACCATAATCTAATGCATTCAAGCTATGCACATTTCCTGCTCGCAGCCAGCCAGCTGGACATGACGTGATGATGTGAGCTCAATTCCGACTGGTTGGTATGCAGCCATGAAATGTAACTTAAAGGAGTCAGCATACTTAAAGGAGCCAACTCTGTTTAAAAAAGAAATATATGTAATTATTTTGATTAAAAAAGCTACCCCCTCTTCTAAAGAAGTTGTACTGAAATCAGTACAGTGCGTATGCCTCCCGATGTCCCTGGGAAGAACCATACAACAAATTGCTGTATCCCTAGTACTATTTTTGCATGTCGTGTCATATAATTTGTTCTTAGCAATCCACATTTTTGATTCAGAATGGCAGTTTAGTGAAGTGAAGTTCAACTGTTCTGACATTTAAATGTACTATAATAAACACACAGAGCAGTACACTAAAATAAAATACAAATTATACAACGATCCCCCATTAATATTCCAAAACATGCATGCTGATTGGTCAGTGTGCCCATTGTAAATCAGACTTTATACTAATTGAAAAAGGTCCGGTCGCCAGGACTTTTTCCATTAGTATGTCTTTTTTTTTTTTTGTGTGTTGGACAACAACAAAGAACAAAAGAGCTCTGTTGCTGTTATCTCGCTATGTTAAAAGAGTTTAACATAGCGACATAGTTAAAAAAAAAAACAATGGAGATCTTCCTTTCTCGGTTGCTTTTTTTAAAGCTGTCTCGCTATTTAACATAGTGAGACAGCTTTAAAAAAAGCAACAGAGAAAGGAAGATCTCTGTTGCTTTTTTTTAAAGCTATCTCGCTATGTTAAACTCTTTTAACATAGCGAGACACCTTTTAAAAAGCAACAGAGAACTTCCTTTCTCCGTTGCTTCCACACACATCTCTGATGTACTGCGTAACCATATGCATGTGTAGTACATCAGAACTGCCACAGAATACTGGACAGCCGTGGAAGGGCAGCAAGGAGACATTATACAATGCCATTATTTAAGAAAAGTAAGTATTTTTTTCTTAAATAATGTCATTGTATAATAGCTTCTGGGTGTGGATAATGCTGGATTTACCCATGGTTGTCTTTGTTTGGCCACTCGGGCTTCACCCTTGTGACCAAACCACACCAACCGTGGGTAAATCCAGCATTACCCACACCCAAGCGTGGGTTATTGCTCAAGTAACCATAAATAAACCTCCCATCTGGTCCCTTTTCATCTGTGGAATAACGCTGACTGGGTTTTTCATAATCAAAGCAAATGGGGAATAAAATCATAAAAATAAAGAAAACTGCTCAGGTGCAAAACCATGCAGAGAATAGCAAGCAGCATACAATGAGTCTCTTCAGACCAAAGTCATATAAATCACACCAAACAGCATACGACAAGTCTCTTCAGACCAGGAATATAAGAATAATCAAATCCAGTGAAGCAAAATGCTGTTAACTTCTTTAAAACCAAATCTTTTATTAGCAGATATCTGGTAAGCGCTTTCGCCAAAGTGGCTTCTTCAAACCATAAGAGTATAAAGCAGTTCAAGACACACCTTATATACATTCAAGTACACCTTCAATTACTAATTAAGCCTAATGATGACATCATAATTAAAGCATATACATTTAAAGTGAACAATAAAATAGTATTACAATACACCTATAGAAGGAGTAAAGACAAAATACAGGAAAGAGTTTACATGTAAACAGCAAAGCCAGGCCTCGTATTACAAGAAAATATTCATTAGATCTGTTTATAACTGCTGTAATTTTTAATAATATTTGCATTAGTTATACAGAGTGAAGAATTGGTGAAAAAATGATAATTTCTGGCCTGTAAAATAATAGGTATGTATGTTTTATGTAGAGAGTTTCCTCAAGCTTTGTAAACATTTAGAAAGCTCAAGTCAAACCAACTGCTGTTGGATGGCCATTTTAAGGAATATTTAACGGCAGAACATGTCAGTATTGGAGAATCATGCATTTGGTGCAAGTTTGTGTATATGAAATGCCAACTTTTGAAGTGTCTCCAAGCATACCTGTCAACCACTTAGAGAACAAAATCTGGAGAAAGCCACAGATAATGGGAGACAATGGCCCAAAAATACGGACACTTTAAAAATTGCTCTTAAAGCTTAAAAAGTTGATAGAATAACATCTTTCGTATTAGCATGACTTCTCTAAAGGATATAAAGTTTGAAACTCAAATGTCTTCCATTATTTTCTGACTTCAGTTCTCAGTGATTTGCCAGAAAATCATACTTTTATGACAAACAGGCCAACAATATGAAGCAAAAAGCTGAACATTTTGTGAAAATCTGGACAGTTGAGAGGTATGTCTTCAAGTAAACTGATGTAGAGACAACAGTCAAGCTCGCTTCCATGATGCAAAGATAAACTTGCAGATGCAGGTACCTTTGGTATAGAGAATAAAAAGGTTTAGCATGTATTGAACACTTACAAAGTACCAGCCTGAATTCCAGGCAAGCTCTGAGATGTGGGTAGATGGGTCTACCTGATAACACCGACAACGAAATCACTGACACCACAAAACCGAAAGTTCAAAAACATGAAACTTCACATGCCCGACAAACCACAATCCCGACAATCAACAAACAAAACAAATCCCCTGTCCGAAAAGCACAAACACAACACAAGCACACCAAAAACCTTACAAACCTACACTAAACCTAACATACACAACTATCTATGCACTAACCTTAACCCAAAACCTAACCCTAAGGTCCGCCACTATCACACATTCACCTAACCCGGGTCTACCTGAAAACACTGACATGCAAAAACACCAACGAAATCACTGACACCACAAAACCGAAAGTTCAAAAACACAAAACTTCATATGCCCGACAAATCACAATCCCGACAGTCAACAAAGAAAATATATCCCCTGTCCAAAAAGCATGCACACAACACAAGCACACCAAAAACCTTACAAATCTACATTAAACCTTACAAACACAACTATCTATGCACTAACCTTAACCCAAACCCTTACCCTAAGGTCCGTCACTATTGCACACTCACCTAATCCGCGCCCTAACCCTAACTCACTTAACCCGCCCCAACCCTAAAGTCTGTCACTATCTCACACTCACCTGACCCGCGCCCTAACCCTAACTCACTTATTCCGCCCCTAGCCCTAAAGTCCGTCACTATCGTACACTTACCTTACCTGCACCCTAACCCTGCCGTCCATCACTACCGCATGCTTACACACTTGCACTCGTTTGACATGTTGGTGTTGTCAATGTCGGGATTTTCAACTGTCGGTCATCTCTGTTGCCAATCTTCCATTGTCGGTGTTCTCGTCATCAGCATTTCCAGCTTTTGGCGTTATCAGGTAGACCCCCTAACCCGTGCCCTAACCCTAACTCACTTAACCCACCCCTAACCCTTCGGTCTGTCACTATCGCACACTCACCTGACCTGTGCCCTAACCATAACTCACTTAATTCGCCCCTAACCCTACAGTACGTCACTATCACACACTTATCTTAACATGTCGGTGTTCTCAGAGTCATGATTTTCAACTATCGATTATCTCCGTTGTCGATCTTCTGGTGTCACTGTTCCCGTCGTCTGCGTTGTGGACTTTCGGCATTATCAGGTAGACCCGGGTAGACATATTGCAGCTGCTGTTGGATGGCCATTTTAAGAAACATTTAAAGGCAGAACATGTCAGTATTGGGAAATCATTCATTTGATGTGTTTGTATATACGAAACCCAACTTTTGAAGGGTCTCCAAGTAAACTGATGTAGAGACTGCAGTGAGGCTATCTGCCATGATGCAAAGATAAGCTTCCACGTGTAGGTACCTTTGGCAGTGAGAATAAACTGGTTTAGCATATGTTGAACACATAGAAATTACAAACATGAACTTCAGGAAAGGTCTGAGATGAGGGTAGACAGATTGCTTTTCTGTGACTATGCATGAACTGGGGAATACAAATATCACAAGTGAGTTTTTAAAATTGTTATAGATCACTTCATCCACAGAACATATTACATATTTCACCAAGATATTGCTACAAGGATCCTTTAAACATATAATGTTACAATCACATTGTGCAATGCGTTTGGCAGTTATATGTCATGGAATGAATAATATTTCCTGAAGCAGAACAAGCTTCTGTGAAGAGTTTCATTGTGTTTAATGCATTTAATATTTTACAGATTTCTTTTTAAAATGTTTGTTGGTAATTAAGATCCCATTTTACATACTGAGGAAGTGTAAAGCTAAACCATTCCAACATTTAAATTTTACATTTTGGACCACTATACAGAAAAACTGTTATTAATGTCCTGTCTTTACGTTAAAGCTTCTGCAGCTGAAAACCTCCAGGTGAAGTTAACACCCAGGAGTTAGGGTTTGGGACAAAGTCTTTGACATAACTAAATCTATCCCAATCCTCTATTAACTGGTTTACCAGTTACCTCTCAAACAGACAGCAAGCAGTCAGATGGAAAAAAAGCCACCTCCCCTTTTATCAGTACTCCCACAGGTGTCCCCCAGGGTTCAGTTTTAGACCCCTTCTATTCAATATATTCATAAACGATTTCTACCAAGCCATCCCAAATGCCAATTTTGTCCAATATGCCGACAATTCAACAATAATCTGCTCTGCCTCTTCTATACCCACCCTAGTTAAATTAACCCAAGATGCCTTATCCTCCACTGAGCAATGGATGATGGACAGCCATCTAGCACTCAATGCTACTAAAACTAAACTCATGATATTTACTGCTTCCAAAACCACCACCCTAGATAAAACCTCATTCTCAGTCACCAGTCAAAATAATACTCCTCTCAAAATAGTCTCTAAACTATTAGGAGTCCTGATCAATGACCAGCTAAAGTTTGATAATCATCTACAAGTGAATATAAAAAAAACACTAACAAAATAGGCATGCTTTACTGTCACAACCGTTACATCTCTCCCTGCACTAGGCTCACCCTCGCCAACACTTACCTTATCCCATCCCTTTCTATCCTTACTAACCTGCAATCCTCCTTCAAGACTAAACTCTCCTCTTGCTATAATAAAATAAAATTTGCAACCGGCCATAGATCCACTTCCTATCACTGCACTGCCCTACACCAACTGAATTGGCTTGAGCTGTCCAGTTACCTCATCTATATTCAACTTGTCCAAGCACACAAACTTATTTTCACCCCCTGTCTCTATCTCTCTCTTGCCACCACCTTTGAAATGCACCAACCAAATAGACTTTTGAGATCTAATCCCAAAAATCTAATTGAATTGCATAAACCTGCCCATCCAACAGGCAAACACCTAATGTCCTTCTCTCTAGAATCTCAATGGAATTCCCTCCCACCTCTCATTCGCACCACCAGCAGCCTCTCTTCATTCAAAACCTTACTTCACATACACCTAACTTCACTATGGGAATGCTCTTGCTCCCACCCCACATAATCTCCCTACACTATACCTACTCTCTATAAGCTATAATTCACAATAGCCTCCCATTGTTTTGTACCCCTAATAAACTCTAGGAATTAGTATAACTCCTAGAATGGTACAATTCATTAGCCTAGAAATTAACTGCATGAATTAGCATAACTGTTAAAACATTTAGACTGTTTCTGTTATTGCATTGTGCTAATATCTTAAACTGTTAAAAACTTTGACTGTTTGTAAATATTACTCTTATTGCATTGTACCAATATGTGCACTCTACTAATATGTGTTTTTCTATTTGTTCAATTTTGCTTAATCTGTGCACATTACATTTCTCTAATAACTTACTCATGTTAAATCTGTAGTTTGTAATTTTCTGGAGCTTTTCTCCCCAGGACTCCATTGAAAATGTGCTCTTCATGGCCCAATGAACTATCCTGGCAAACAAACAAACTATAATTGAATAAAATAAATAAATATAAATAAGGCTAACCTCCTGCTATTAAGTGAGAACCTGGCAAAATTTCAAGCCCCCATTAAACCCTGAAAATACTGCTGCTTATGCAGAACTGCTCACAGAAACCCTGTACAAGCATGTTAATAGCTGCACTGAGGCAGCTGTACCCACCAGAAAGAAGTACAGAACTAACTCAAAAAAACAAGCCACCCTGGTGGTATCACAAAATCAATGGTTGTATAACAGAAGGAAGAAAATCATGGTAAAAATTAGGAGGTGCAGCACCCAGCAGGATAAAAACACTCTCATCAAATTAAACAAACAACTCAGAGGACAAATAAAGTCTACCAAAGCCAAATTTGAGGTATGTTTGGCCTCCCAGGCCAAGGACAACCACTAAACATTCTTTAATGTCCGCAACCTCAAAGGCAATACGCAATTGTGTGCAGAGCTCATTGCAAATGGAGCCACCTATACTGAGCCAGAAGATATAGCAAACATCCTGGCTGATAAATTCAGCTCCAACTTTAACCACCTCTCTCCCCCTCAACCTTCCCTCAGGAAATATAATCAAATATAACTCCCCCTACTATCACTAGAAAGCAGGTCCTCAATGGGCCCAGACATTATCCCAGGGTGCCTCCTAAATAGCATGAAACATGACCTATCAGGGTATCTGGAATTCTATTTAACTGTAGCCTACAAACAGGATTTATGCCTCATGAATGGAGAAAGGCAACAGTCATCCCTCTGCACAATGGTGGGCCATCTACAGACCCTGGAAACTACAGACCCATAACTCTCACTACTCTTATATGTAAAGCCATGGAAAGAATTTTCATGGAGATGATCAAGAGATATAGTAAACCTCCAGACACTGGACCAAACCCAGTCTGTTTTGTTAAGGGCAGATCATGCCTACTCAACCTGGTGAACTTCTTTGAGAAGGTCACTAAAGTGATGGATGAGGGCAAAATCATTCACACTGCCTAACTTGACCTGGCCAAGGCATTTGACACAATACCCCACTCAGGCATTGTTGACAAACTCAAGAGGTTTAGTACAAACCCTTATGTCACCTGGTGGATAGCCAACTGGCTCACAGACAGGACCCAGGAAGTTAGAACTGGGGAGTCCATCTCTACAAAGAGGCCATTCACAAGTGGAGTCCCTCAGTGATCAGTCCTTGGACAGCTTATTTTTGGCATTTACGTCTCAGATGTCAAGGACAATGTCGGTGGTCTTTGACTAAATTTGCAGATGATTGCAAATTAGGAGCTGTCATTGAATTTCACACTGAGACAAATGCTCTCCAGGAGGGGCTGACACAGGCAAACAACTGGTGTCAGAGCCAGGGACTGAAACTAAATGCCAAGAAATGCATAATAGTGTCCTTTGGGAAGTCATTCATCCCTAGTAACTATCATATTGACAACACACCCCTTAGAGGTGACCCAGTAGTCAGGGACTTAGGGACACACATAGATAGTAATCTGGCCTTTGACCATCATGTGTCTACAGTGGTGAGGAAATCATTCTATGTTGCACAACTTATAAACAAAGGTATGGCATCTAAGTCCAAGGAACTCATTGTTCCACTGTATTCAGCATTCATCAGACCTATCATTGAGTAAAATTCCCCCTTTGGTATGTACCTAACCAGGCATATCCAACAACTGGAATGTCCACAGAGGTTCCTCACTAAAAGAGTACAAGGCATAAGTAAAATGTCCTATGCAGACCACCTCAAGACCCTATCCCTATATTCTGTCTCCTATATGCTTTCGAGGGTAGATCTATGCCTGGCATACAGGGCATTATCAGATTCCACTCTAATGAACCTCCTACATATCCACAAAACAAACAGCACCAGAATTACCTGTTCTAAAGACTTAAATATTGCCTGTGATATAAATAGGACCTGCTGGAGAGATAGGTATGTATCCCAGAAACTACCCCTTTTATGGAACAGGCTCCCCATCCATGTGAAGCAGAGTTCCTCCCTAACCTAATTCAAGTGTAACTTGGACAATTACTATCCACAACCTTTCCTCTTGTTGAAAAAATGTGCTTGACCTATATATAAAACTTCTTCTTCTTCTTCTTTTGGCTTTTTCTGGTTAGGGGTCACCACAGCAGATCACCTGTCCGCTCATGATTGGCAGTGGAGTTTTATGGTGTCAAGTTGCAGCCTGGCACCCAACCTTCCACAGAAGGCACACACATGCACACGCTCACACCTAGGGCCAATTTAGAGTGTCGAATCTACCTACAGCATGTCTTTGGGATGTGGGAGGAAACCGGATCATCTGGAGGAAACCCACACGACCACAGGGAGGACATGCAGACTCCGCACAGAAGGCACCCCAGCTGAGGATCAAACTGGAGAACCTCTTGCTGTGAGGTGGCAATGCTAACCGCTGTACCACTGCGGCCGCCCTTTGACCTATATATAAAACTAAAGGGACTATGCATATCTATGGACAAGAGCTTCTAGTTTCTCAGGTTTTACATTATCTTTTGCTTGGTCTCTTCCCACAGATCATTAGCTGCCACAACAGATTCCTTTTTAACCCATACTCCTAAATACTTCATTTTATCATGTCCCCATAAATATGGGTATTGCTGAACCAATTCATGTGTGATTACTTAGGTTACAGCTGTAGCAATTGTTTTACGTTCATTAATTTTATATCCCGGAAAAATGTGGAACTGTCTCAGAATGTTCCACAACACTGAGATGTCCTTTTCTGGTTTTATCAGTCACAAAATAATATTGTCTGCAAATAAAGCCATTTTTTCTTGGTTATCCTATCAATTATATTCTTGAATTTCTGAACCCCTTATTTTCTTTCTCAATAGTTCTAAATATAACAAAAATAACAAGAGGCCACTGCTGCCTGGTTCCTCTGCTCAGAAACAACTATCAGAGAAGAAACCTCCCATTTTAATTTTTCCCTCTGATTCCTCATATATCCTCCTAATTAACCTAATTATTGTATCATGGAATGCAAATGATTCCAATGCCTGCTCATAAAAATCTCAGCTGACTGTGTTGAATGCTTTCTTTATATCATGACACACCAACCACAGCAGGTTTTTCTTAAATTCTATCAAATTTGGCAACACCTTTGCCATTCTTTTAGCCATTTTAGACATAACACTTTATAATCATGGTTTAAAATTGAGATGGACCTATATGAAGCTGGATCTGATAAGTCTTTTCCATCTTTATGTATTACAGCCACCACAACTTTTATCCGAGATGATGTTGGTTCATTTATTCATCTAGCTTTTTTGCACTTGCTCTGTTTCAGTGCTATTAAACACCCTGTACTGCATTTATTGGTTTGGTTGAATTTATCACTGTTTTCAGCCTTTACCTGTTAAAGAAACTGTTTTTTACTGTATTGCTCTTAGGTTGTTTTAACAGTATCCTGATATTTCCTAACCTCCTCTAACACTGAAAATCATTTCTGAGTTTGCTAAAATTCTCCTGAGTCTGCCAAATTATTTCTAAGTTTTGCAAAGTTTTGTGTGTTGTGAACAATTCTCAGGGTTAGTGAACTTATTTCTAAAAATAACTGCGGTGGTGGTGCTGTGGTAGTGTTGTCGCCTCACAGTAAGACATCCTGCTCAATTCTCAGCTAGAGCGTCTTCTGTGGGGAGACATGCGTGAATGGGCATACCTTCGTTGAAGGTTGTGCGTCAGGGCTGGCAACTCAGCACATAAAAATCTACTGCCAATCATTAGCGGACTGGAGTTCCGCTGTGGCAACCCCTAACCGGGAAAAGCCGAAAGAGACAACAACACAACAAGTGAACTTATTTCTAATGATTCTTGATATTGCAGAAATTCTGACTTCTGTTGTAAAGCATTTCTTAGGAGGGTTCTTTTGCTCTCCGGTTGGAGCAGAGAGCTGAATTCAACCCATCCAAGTTGGGAACTACTGGCCAAAAGCTTATTGTGTTTTACTCTAATTGACCTGATGGTTTAACTTTGTAATAGTCATTCATCCTGCTAGTATAAAATCATTACATTTTTGTGAGAGAGTGCTCATTTATTCAGAGCTTCCTTGTGCCTGGCTTGGACACCCTTGACTACAAGACTTGGATTGCTTCTAAAACCATCTGGACCTACAACACTGAAATAAGAATTATTTTTGCAGGTGTTCTGACTCTTTCAGTGCTATTTACCACATCTGTACTGCATCTACTGATTTTGTTGAATTTATCACTGTTTTTCAGCCCAGACTTGTTAAAGAAACTCCATCTGTTTGTTACTGTATTGCTCTTAGGTTGTTTAACAGTGTTCTGATATTTCCTAACCTACACTGATACTGCAAAAGCTGTTCTGAGTTTGCCAAAGTTCTTCCAAGTCTGCCAAAATATTTCTAAGTTTTGTAAAGTTTTTGTATGTTGCGAATGTTTCTCAGGGTTGGTGAACTTATTTCTAAGGATTCCTGATATTGCATGAATTCCGACTTCTATCGTAACATATTTGTTACTGCATATGAGCTCAAAACCAATTTGTTTTATATTAGGAGGGCTCTTTTGCACTCTGGTGGGAGCAGAGAGCTGAATTCAATCCATTCAAGTTGGTAACAACTGGTCAAAAGCTTATTGTGCTTTTATCTGATTGACTTGAGGGTTTAACTTTATAAAAGTCTTTCATCTACTTGGTATAAAAGAATTACATGTTTGTGAGATTGTGCTCATTTATTCAGTGCTTCCTTGTGCCTGCATATAAGCAAACCTCTCCAGTTTAAAGTCCTCTATAGGAACGCTCTCCATAGTCTCCCACTGTTCACAGCTGCTCAAAGAGTCGCCAGTTTGTGCAGAGGGTGGTACCACTGCAGGTCATCTAATAGTATACTACTAAACACTTGCACTTTGACCTTTAAGTGACTCTGCCCTACTCCTTTCCATCTAGAAATTATTTTTCTTTGCCTTACATAGCATAGGCTAGATTCAGACCTGCTGAATCTAGACTATTCGGTATCACTGTGCTCTTAAATCAGCATGGATAAAGGCTCAGTTTGGGGTTTTCCCATTTAAATTAGCCTGTATATAAGCCGCACATTTGTGTGGGTCTGTGCTCAGTTTACCAGAGATGCTCAACATTTGGCAACTTTAGTCAGAGGGCTGGAATGCATCTGCACTGAAATCCAGGACATCTGCTGAAAAAAATGAAATATAAGTATATTTAAAGCTAGCACTGCACTTTGATCACTGTATGTAATTGAATTACCCCTGCTGTTTGTGACTGATTTTTAGTCTGCACAATGAAATTGTGTTACATTGCCTTATATGGCATAATCTAGATTCAGCCCTGCACTAGACTGTTTGGTATCACTGTACTCTTAAACCAGCCATCTTTCATTAAGAGGGCCTCCATACACCCTTGTGACAGAAGTGTGTAGCTCAGGACCCATCGGAAGTGGGGATTGCTAGAGAAAGACTCAGTATGAGGCCTTCCCATTGGTAGTTTTGTAAAAAAAAATGTTTAAATTCACCTGTATAAAAGCCTTGCATTTGCTCATTGCTGTGCACCATGCAACAGGGTTTAGCAGTTCCCTGTATAGATGCAAATGCTTGAGAACATTATTTTTCTCTAGAGACCTTCCAGTAGAACCAGCAAAGCTTCCCTGCTGAGCAAGGGTCATCTCGGTTGTGCTCTAACCAGCTTTTTCACACTTAACATCCACAACCTATTATACACACACACTACCTTTGCTACTCCAAGTCAAACTAGCCCACTAGCTAAACCAAAGTTCTAAGTTTAGCTGGACCACTTCCATCCCAGATCCACATTCAGAAAAATCCTGCCATAATGTATGGGCAATTTCCCATCATTTCTCCTACCAGCTTGATTGATATGAGCATCTTGAGGTAATGTAGCAATTGCTTCATGTATACTGACAACCATTTACTCCTAAAGCAAACTAACACCCTATGTGAGAGATGCAAATACACTATGGAATTGGAGTCAATTCTATCATGTAAAAACAATCTAGACATCAAACAGGTTGTCAGTACACACGCTTGATATAAACCTCACCTCTCAACAAAATAAGGTCACGACACATAAACTCACATATGTGGAGGTACTCAATAAAAGCCTACCAAAAGAATAGAGACCTCCCAAATGGACACCACCCACACTCGCCATTAAGCAAAAAGAAACCACTATACATATCAACACACACACCTTTGTCTCAACAAATAAGCCCCTAAGGCAACAGTGAGACACACAGATGTCCTCCACACTAGACTGGAGAAGGAGGACGTCATGGTCAACTGTCTGTCAGGTACAAGGATCTGACAAATCACGTATGCATTCAAGTCACTCAACAGCAAGTACCATTATGGCTGTGTCATAGTCCATGTTAGAGTGAATGACTTGAGACGTACCTCTCTGGACTATATGAAGAGAGACATGACAGAACTCTCTGATTACATGTCCCAGACAGGTATGTCCCTATCTCTAAGCAGTATCCTTCCCTCACCCAGGATGATATCATGATATAAACAAAAAGTGATTGACTTCAACAATTGGCTTAGCTTCTGGTGTCAGTCCAGGAGGATCCTGTATTTGGCAGCCTGGGAGGATATGGTAGACAGACCTCTCTGCTTTGCTAGAGATGGCTGCACCTGTCCTCCCTAGGCTTTCAGATACTGGCAAAGGCCCTTGCCTCCCCATAGTGCCTTTTTTAGGCAATGTCAAAACAGCAAATTTTCCATTATAACAAAATCTAATTGAGACCACCCCTGGGTCATGCTGCTTGATGCTAGAAGTTTAAACACAAAACAGCACTCCCTGGAAGCACTCCTCACCTTGGAGGATGCTGATGTCTGTGCAGTAACCGAGACATGGTTCAAGGCTGCTGAGAGCACCTTGGCTGTGCAAGGGTACAATGCCTTCCACACATTCAGACCTCATAATGAGTGTGAAGGAACCAAAGGTAGAGGTATAACCATCTTCATTAAAACCAAATAAACTTTGAGACTGGTCAAACAGCATGACTCTCTTGAACTGCTCCATGTAAATTAAGTATTGGGAAAGCAAACAATGATACCACATCATTGCTAGCTGTAGATCTCCCACCATGAACCAGGATAAGCACACCGCCTACCTCGATTTACTGGAATCCCTCACCATACAGCCCAATGCCTTAGTCATGGGAGATTTCAACTATCCTTCCATAGACTGGGAGACACACATGAGCAAAAACATGCTTACCCAGAGGTTACTGGACTTTATTAACACAAATGTTCTGAAACAGTCTGCACCCCCACTAAGGGCTCTAATGTTCTGGACATAGTACTCACCAACATGGGGGGGGGGGGGGGCACTGCAATTCTCTATGCATAATGCTCTCCCTGGTTAGGTCAGACCAAAAATCAGTCTCATTTGAAGTAACTGCTGGAACTGACTCCCTCACAGGAACAAAAATTATAAAAAACTTTACCAAATCTAACTACAGTCTACTAAGCAATGGTATAAAAAGCTTCATACCACCCAAAATTGCAGACATCAATAATCACTATGCAGAAGTGTACACAAATGCCCTGTACAAACACTTAAGCGACTGCATAAACTCTGCTGTACTTAACCAAATCAAAACCATGTCTTCCTGTAAAAACAAATCACCATGGTGGACTTCAAGTTAAACAGATTATATAACAAGAGAAAGAAACTGTTGTCCAAAAGTAAGAGGGATAGCACGTTCCAGAGGAAGAGTTCCCTCATAAGCCTAAACAAGAAAATCAGAAATCTTGTCAAGTCTTCTAAACCAAATTATGAAACTAAAATCACAATGCTAGCCAAGAATAATCATAAGGCATTGTTTAACTACATCCAAAGTCTAAAAGGGAATGCCCAGCTATGTGCCAAACTGGTTGTAGATAGGATCACTCATACTACACTGGAAGATATCGCCTACCTGCTAGCTGACAGATTGAACCCAAACGTCACCCACCATATTGCAAAGCATACCTAACACCAGCTCTCGGCCTAGTCTCTCTAGAGAACAGGTCATCTCTATGCTCAACAAGGCCAAAAGCAAGGCCTTAGTTGGACCAGGTAATATCCCAGGTTGCTTACTATATGATCTAAAACAAGACCTAGCTGGCTCACTTGGTGCTCTCTTTAATCATAGTTTGAGAACTGGCTATGTTCCTGCAAAATGGAGAATAGCAACAGTAATCCTCCTAAACAAAGGAGGGTGACCACTGACACTGGGAGCTACAGACGTCTAAGCAGCCATTGAGAGAATTAGCATGGACCTTATCAACCAGGACATAGGCAACCTCCAAACGCTGTACCCAATCCAGTTTGGGTTTGCTAAGGGTAGAGCATACTTGTTTAACCTGGTAGATTTCTTTGAGAATGCCACCAAAGTTATGGATGAAGGTAAGATGGTGCACAAAGCCTATCTCGACCTTGTCAAGGCTTTTGACACAATCCCCCACTCTGCAGCATTGCAAAACTCTCCCAGCTGGGGATTAACCCTTACATTATTAAACGGGTAGCCAATTGGCTAACCGACAGAGTACACTATATTGAAATTGGTGACTCCATCTCCCCTAGTAGACCCATCACTAGTGGAGTACCACAGGAGTCTGTGCTGGGCCCCTTATTGTTTGGCATCTATTTCTCAGAAGTTCAGGCCAAAATAGATGGCCTCTAGCATAAGTTTGCTTATGGCTGCAAACTGGGAGCAATCATTTGAGTCCCCTAATAATATCAACATATTAAAAGAAGGGCTAACACAAATGAATGATTAATGTCAAAGCCATGGTCTAAAACTAAATTCAAAAAAATCCATTATTATTCCCTTTGGCAAAACAGAATTCCCTACAAATTGCAATATTGACATCACCCCCCTGACTTCCAACCCAGTGGTGTGTGACTTGGGAACACAGATTAATAGCAATCTGAACTTTGACCACCAAGTTTCCACAGTGATAAGAAACACCTTCTATGTAGCGTACCTCATAAGCAAGGGTATAGCATCCAGGTCAAGGGATGTTATACCTCCACTGTACTTGCTCCTCATCAGACCACTAATAAAGTATAATACAACTGTTTTGCATATACCTTACCAGACACCTGCAGTAGATGGAGAGACCTCAGAGGTTTCTCACTAAGAATATACAAGGACTCCAAACCATGACCTATCTGGACAGGCTGAAAGCCCTCTCACTTTACTCTGTATCTTTTAGGTTACTGAGAGGCAACTTGTGACTGGCCAATGGGGCAATCTATAATCGTGCCCTGACGGAAATGCTACACATCCGCAAGTCAAATAGCACAAGAATCACTCACTCTAGGGGTCTCATCATAGCCTATGACATTAACATAATATGCTGGAGAGACAGATATGTCTTCCAGAGACTGCCAGTGATTGCCACTCTGAAACAGACTTCCTATTCATGTAAAAAAGAGCTCCTCACTGACCATATTCAAATGCAACCTAGATAATTGGATGGGAGACTGCAAATTCACCCCTGGGGTGACACCCATGTCCCTCATGGACAGGAGTAGCCGGTGTTGATCACAGATCCACTCTGTTCATAAATTCATTCTGTGAACTATCCAGAAAGAACAAATGGGGATACTTGGGATTAACCTGGCTAGGCTTGTAAAGGCTTTAGGGCCGCTAGCCTAGTAACCTCCTATTAACCTATGTAGCTTCCACTTCTTTTAAAATACTATTAAACAAAACCTTCCAGATCTTTGTCACTTTCATTCCTTCTAGCTTCCAAACATCCACCAGAATACCATCTATTCCTGGAGGCTTTCCTGCGGATTGGTTATACATCAAAAGTGTTATCTCATCTCTTCCTGTCTTACCTATAAATTGTGGACACTGATCTATCTAACCTTGGGATATTTGTCTTCTATAAATACTTTCATGTGTGCTTTTTTCTTCATTTCTCTATGTCCTTGCTTTATACAATTTTTTTCATAACATTTCTAAAATATTTCTAATACCTGTACAGGATCTCTACTTATTTTTCTTGTTATAGGCTACCTAAGTTTGGCAACAACACTCTCTCCTTTCTTGTGCCTAGGTTGTTGTGCTAAAAAAAGTTAACGGCAATCTTTCTAACCTACTGCATGCTATTAATGTACTCCCTTATTTTCTCTTTAGTACTCTGAGTTGCAACTGTTCTTGTTCTATGATATTCCACTTATTCTGCAGTACTTTAATCTTTGTCAGTTCCTCTAAATAATTCATCTTACTTCTTAACCATATTTCATTTTTATGTCTAAATTATTTGTTACTTCTTAATCTATCTCTTTATCTTTTATTTCCATCATATTTTTAAACTCCACTATCGTCGTATCCCACTCACTAGCTGTAATTTCTGAAGTACTTTCTATCTTCCCTAATAACTCCCGAATAATTTCCAGTATCCATTCCTTAAATTCCTTTCTTTTTAACAGTCCATCTACCTACTTAACTGAATAAACAACTTGAAACTTCAACATGGCATGTATCAGGGTATCAGAGAGAGAGAGAGAGAGAGAGTCTCCTTGATCTGCTAACTAAAGTGATTTTATCTGGACTAATCCGTTGCACTCTGCTTCTCTTTTTAACAGGTAGGTGGAGAAGCACCAGCATCTCATTCTTACTTCATTACCTTGCATGTTTATCTTAATTAGTTTTGGTACATGACCTGGAATAGTTCAAATTTCTAAATTAAATTCACATGTTCCTGGGAAATATAATGTCTATCTAGTCTAGTCCAGTTATTGTACCTTGGGAAATAATTTGTAAATTCTCTCCAAGTTCCCACTATTGAATTCACATCTTCCATACCAAATATTTTCATAAATGTCTTCATAAATCTACCCTCTTTTGTTATATTTTCCCTTCTAGCCTCCCCTCAGATAAATCCGCATTGTTGCAAATGAAATTCCAGTCATCACCTGTAAGTAATATTTTATTTTATTTACCATTTGTTTACCAGGAATGTAGGACTGGGACAGAGCCGAATTTCAGTGGAGGCCCAGGGAGAAATGTTACAGATGCATGTCTTTGGAATGTGGGAGGAAACCACAGCACCCGTAGGAAACCCATGGAAATGCAGAGAAGACATGTAGACTCCACCCAGAAGGCAGCCCAGCTGAGAATCAAAACGGATAATCTCTTCCTGTGAGGCAACAATGTTAACTGCTGCACCACTGCACCATCTGAACTGTCTTTTCATTGTTTATCTTTATTCCCCTCCCAGATATGAAAAATGACTTGCATGCTTTCATATTCCCTGATAAAAGCTGATTATTTCTCCCAAAATGTTCTTATGCTCCATAATAGCAGATCTAGGTGAAATATAAACACATGCTGGCATAATCCTCATCCCATGCCAGTAGCCCCTTACTACCACACATCTATCAAAATTATCTTTTTTCCTCTTCTATCACTATTGAAGCTCCACCAGCAATTAATATAAACATCCTCTTTTCCTTTGTCCATGATATTCTCTGAATATCCAACCTACAATCCTTTCTTTGTCAGATTAACATGCTAATGTTTTTCCAAATGTTTCTCCTGTAGCATTGCTATTTTCACTCTGCATTCCTTAATATAATTAAATATTTGTTCCTTTTTGTCTGTACCTATGAGTACATTCACATTACAAGGTAATAGAGAAAGTTTTACCATTATGATGAGAAGTCATTATTCCCACTTCTTATATATGACAGCTTTTTAAAAGTATATTTCCAGCTTTTGTAATACATACAACCCCTAATGTTTGGCAGGTTGAGCTTTTATACAGTTTTTCTTATCATCTCCATTTAAGCTTATGCCACACTTTACAAGATTTTAGTTTTAATGAAAACCCTCAAGCAAACAAATGATTTCACAGAACACCCTCATAACCTGGTAACTTAAGACAAAAAAAAAAACTAAGTGTGTCTTCAAATAATGAAGATTAACCCTCCTGATAGGAACAATTGTCTCAAATAGACAGCTGCAAATGCAGGCCTTATCTAACCTAAAGTTGAGGTTATCAGTGCTAAGACTAATGTTAATGTGTGTGCTTCTACTTAAATTGCTACCTGTTCATTTTTTATCTTTATTCCCCTCCCATATATGAAAAATGACTTGCATGCTTTAAGAAAACATTAACTTTTAGCCTTGAAGAAACCAGTGCTTTGTCTTTGTATTGCCCTATAATCATTTTGTCTCCATTTAAATGTAAGAAAAATGTAGCCTTCAGATGCAGTATTCTAAAGACACGCTGAAACATTTTTTGCTAAAGTAAAACTTTCCATAACATTCAATGTTTTCTTATTGACTTGTTTCCATTTAAAACTCGTTATTAGATTAAGCCAAGGTTCTTAATCCAGTCACCTATGCTAAAATAACAGAAAACATAAGATCTCCACATGTAGTATGGTCTGTGTACTTCTACACCTCATCTCCCACCTCAGCAACCCAAGATTACAGCCTATTAACTTAAATATACTTTTGTCTAGCCTTTTTTTCTTTTTTTGCATTGTAATGCCTATATTTAATACCAAAAAGAAGAAAGAACAGGCATCTATTTATTTTAGTATCTTTGTCACATACAGCAATAACTAAACTGCTTCACTGTACACCATGCAATTTATATCATGAAACATTTTATAGAACTATTGTTAAGAACAGAAATTGTTTTATTTATAGTTACATTTTTCTTTCTTCTTCCCTTCTCCTTAGTGTCCTTCCAAAATTAATGACATGAAGTGAGACAAATGTATTTCAGTTCCCCACAAGTTTAACAGAGTTTACAAAAGTCCATTTTTTCCACTTTTTTGTACAGCCATATTTCTCAAGTGTGATTGATGCTTTGTAATCTCATATTTATTCTCTAATTTCTATATTGTTGGTTTTCTTCTTGTTTATCTCCATATCCCAACTCCAGACTCTGGTTCAATTCCAAGGTGCTCTCAATTTTTCTAGTCAACTCCTATACTTTTCTATGTCTCTCAAGCATTTTCCTTTGGAACGCTGGAAAAGATTTCACTGGCAAAGGCTATTCATGTGCATTAGAAAAATGCATCCACGACCAACTCATAAACCACTTCCTTAAAAAATAATCTCCTTTCTAACTCTCAGCATGGCTTCAGACCTAAGCATAATACCAGCACCGCCCTCCAACCTTCACTAACATCATCCACCATCTCATGAATGAAGGCCAGCTTGTCTCTTCCATCTTTCTTGGTACATCTAAAGCCTTCAACACCGTATCCCACAAGCTACTACTTAATAAACTTTCTTCCTATGGCCTCAGTCTATCCTCACTAACTTGGTTCCATAGCTATCTTTCCAATCATCAACAGAATACGAAGTGAGAAACCTCCCCCCCCCACTCCCCACCTCAGTAGGTGTACCCCAAGGTTCTGTTCTCAGTCCACTTCTCTTTATCATAACTACAAACAGCCTTAGTTCAGCAACCCAACTAGCTTCCATAGCCCAGTATGCTGATGATGCTACACTCATCTGCTCTGCCTCCTTACCCCAGAAACTCCAACTAAAAATGCAATCTTCCCTTCAGCACATTGAAACTTACCTCTCTTAACACCAACTCATATTAAATCCCAACAAAACCATAATTATAGTTAAGAGTAACAAAAAACCCAACACTTCCAAGCTCCCTCTATCAATCATCTCTGCAAATGGAACCAAAATAGTCCGCACTAACCACAGTAAACTTTTAGGTGTTACCATAGATGATAACCTCAAATTTGATATTCGTATTACCCAAACTATCAAGAAAGTCCACATCAATCTAGGTACCCTATACAGGGCCAAACCATTCCTAACTCCCAATGCCAGGCTAGCCACTGCTCACACACACCTTTTATCTACCCTTCTCTATGGCTCTCTCATATTCCCTAACCTTCAAAAATTGGACTTCAACAACCTAGACTCATGTTACAATAAGATCGATAAATTTGCCACGAATCACCCACACAGATCCCACCACTGCTCAGCTCTTTCAATATTAAAATGGCTAGAGCTCCCCAACTTTTTATCACTTAATCAACTAACCTTAGCCCACAAAATAATTTACCATCCCAGCAACTGCCCTGCCATTTCCTATTTAGTTCAACCTAGTACTAATATTAGATCTCTCAGATATTCCAACAAACTTTTACTAAAAGTATTCAACTCCCACAATTATCATGGTGACTCCCTCTATTCACACAGCATAGCCAACCTCTGGAGCACTCTTTCAGAGACCATAGCAAAAAATCCAGTTCACGATCAGTTCAAATCACTCCTAAAGGAACACCTCACCAGTCATTGGCTGTGCTCCTGCCACTCTCCAGGTTAATTATTTTTCCACTTTTGTTACTTTTCACATCAGAACTTCTAACGTCCTTATCTTAACTTGATTTAATATAAAAAATACCCAAAACTTGCATTGTACTATTGCTTACATTTTATTTTTCTTGTGCTGCACTATAATTGTACTGGGGTCTATATCATAAGCATGAAAGATCATATGTGTGACTACATATATGTCAACACATGAAATGTGAAAGCTGTAAACACCGAATGGCCATGTCCTCAAAATTTTTTCCTAGTGAAAAACTTAACACGGCCATTCGCAAAAAAAAAATTTGGAATCCAGAATCAGGTTGGGGGCTTAAATGCATTTCAATGAATATGTGTCACTCATTACGTGTTCGCTTTTCAGCCGTTTTGTGCTTATGATATAGACCCATTGTACTGTACTTTTGATTGCATTACATTTATTGCTGCTGTGTTGTGGTGTATTACTGTGGAGCTTTCTCCCTGGGTCTGCTCTGTAAACGGGACCTTGTAATGTATTATTGCTTGTTACTGAACTATGATTGTATTGTACTATTGATTGCTTTATATCATGCCTTGTTTTTTGTGATGTATTACTGTGGTGCTTTTCTTCCCAGGCCTCCGCTGAAAATGGGCCCCCCAGTTGGACATACCCGATCAATAAATCTAATAAATAAGTAAAATAAATGTGCTTTATTATCAGAATAATGAAAAGCAGAGTCTCCAACTGCTTGAAAGATCACTTTTTGTTCCTCCTTAGCCTGTTCTGCATCAAAAAATGACATTGATCCTCCAGGAAAAAAAAAATTCTGAAGACAGCTGGATATAGCAGCTTGAATCTCGCATCTGCCTCTTGACATTCCTTGACAGCTGGACTAAATGTGTTTCTGTTCTGACTGGTGTACAGTGAATAATCAGTTTCTAAGAACACTCTAATGTCTCCAAATTTTAATACTTTGCCATTCTGTCACAGTTTTCTCAGGCTCAATTATTTATTTATTTAGTTATTATTTATTTATTTTACATTTGTTGACCAGGCTAGTCTAACTGGATACATGTCCATTTTCAGTAGAGGCCCGAGGAGATAAGCTCCAAGACAGAACAATGAAAACAACACATAACAAATAAGCAACAGTAAACAAGAATCATATTTACAATGCATATTACAGGTTAACACAGAAAATGCAGCACTTTACTATCATACATACCTGCACCACTACCAAAAGATATGTTTAGCATCTGTGTGCATGCCCGTGGCATCACATCTCCAGTGTCCTGAAATCACTTTACTATCATACATACCTGCACCACCAGGGCAGCTTAATGGGTACCCCTATGAGGGCTTCTACTACAAAGTGGATTCCTGGCACTGGCTTGTCACAGATATCACCTACTAGTCAGTTGTATTGGCATTGGTACAGTGACCTGAATAGGTGTCACCTTGACCTTTTCTGCCAATGGGAAGAAGAGCTTCAGGGGAGGGATGTCTAGTCCTAAATTATGCGTGACTGACTATTGGTTTTACATATTAACTCCAGAGTGTACACCTAGTATCAATTACTCATGCTCATGTATATGCTGTGTGTGTGTGTGTGTGTGTGTGTGTGTGTGTGTGTGTGGGGGGGTTGTTTTCTGTTGCTGGATTTTCATCACTGCGGGAGATAGGTAATAATAAACTAATCTTACAAAGGATGCTGACATACCTATTTAGGGATTGAGATATGCATAAAGTTACTTTCCTAAATTCATGTCTCTGTCTCACCTGCATAGCTGTAGAAGACTCTAGTTCTGCTAAATAACTGCACCAGTGCTAGTAGTTTTGCTTTGCTTTAACTGCCCCAGTTCTTATAGATTTGCTTTCTTTTAACTTTATTTTACATTAACTTCACTAGTGCTTATAGTTATGTTTTAACCTCCTCGGTGCTCAAACATTTGCTTTCCTTTATGTGTCTTTAAACTTGTGTATGCAATGGCACTGACCTCTCTATTGCTTGGTCTTCATGACAGTGACTTCCTGTTGAAGAATGAACTGCCTTGGGTGGACTCCTGCATTTGTCATTGTAGATCTAAGTGGTGTTACATTACCAGTTGGCATCATTCCATTCCTCAAATCTATGCAACACCATGCTGGTATTCCACACTGCCCTTACCGGCCTCTTATATTGTGGCTGTGTCAGTTATTCCTGGAATACTATGGGAATGTGTGCATCAGACTGTCATTTAGTGATCTACAGTGATTATATGCATCCATACCTCTCAACCTATTACCACAAAAAATCTGGGCAAAGCCTAACAGAATGAGGGGGCAAAGGTCCAGTAATAGGGACACATTTTAAATATTGCTTTTATAAACATAGAAAGTTACTAGAATAACAGGATTTGTGTTAGCATGTATTTTTAAGGATATGAAGTCTGAAAAAGTATATCATTATTTCTTGACTTCAATTCTCAGATCATAGCAGTGATCTACTAGAAAATTACAAACTTTGAGGAACAGACCAAAAATATGAGGCAAATATCTGGGAATTCTGCAAAAATCTGGACAGTTGAGAAGTATGCATGCATCCTGTTAATTTCAGTTGGGATTTGGAGACATGTCATATGTGTTGTGGTGCCATCCTGTGCCATACATCCTAACACTGACTGCCTAGATTTGCTGCCCATTAAACACTGTTTATCATCCATACATTATGACATAGTATTACATCCTTGTGACAAGATACCTTCCATTATATTCCACTGTGTGATCTTTATAGTTCTGTAATAGGTTTCATAGGTTTATACTAGGATTATTTCATAGGTTTATACTAGGATTATTTCTGCTTCTAGGGTTATATCTTTTCTAGTACACATCTTGGCTGCTTTTTCATGGCCAGGTTTGGTGCATACACACAATGTGCACTTTCAATTAATAGTTCCTGCTGCAGAATACCAGCCCAATTGTTTATTTGTGTGTTCATAAAATGAATACAGTCTGTTCATAGGTTCATAGGTAGGTACTAGGCTATTGGCCCTAGGGCCTATACAAGCCTAGCCAAAAAGGTACCCTGGCTTTCGCCATCCAAGAAAATTATTTTCATGTTCCCCTGTTGAGTAGAGCCACAGACGTGATCCCCAGGGTTAATTTCCTATTTCCCATCCAATCATCAAGATTTTTCTTGAAGAGTGCTAATGAGGAGCTTTGTTTGATATAGATAGGTAGTTTGTTCCAGAGTATGGGAAGTCTCTGGGACAGGAATCTATCCCTCCAGCATGTTCTGTTTATTGTGGTAACAAGGTTTAGGTCCCTAGAGCAAGTAGCTCGGAGGGACTGGGATTTCTTTAAGTGGAGAATGTCCAACAGCTCTGGGTTTGACATGGCTTTGTATGTTAGGCAGAGATTGCCTCTGAGTAGGCAATATGCGACGGAGTAAAGCTGGAGTTTTGTGAGACGGTCTGCGTAGGGCATCTGCTTGAGGCCAGTAATCCTGTTTGTGAAGTATTTCTGCAGCCTTTCCAGGTGTTGTAGATGTCTTGTGAGGTACACACCAAAAGGGGCATTGTACTCTATAATGGGTCTAATGAGAAACCTTTTGCGATGAGGTGTGCCACGTATAAGGAATTCCTGACTACTGCAGTGATGTGATTATCAAAGGAGAAACTACTGTCCTCCTGTGCCCCAAGGTCTCTTATCACACTTTCAGTGTTAAGTAGACTACCACCTATGTGGTAGCTCATGTACAGAGTTTTTACCAAAGGGGATGAGAATGCCCTTTTTGGCATTGAGCTTGAGGCAGTGGCTTTGACACCAGGCATCTGTCTCAGTGATGCCCTTTTGTAGGATGTCCACATTGTTAGGAGTCTCAGTTATGGCTCCTAGTTTGCAGTCATCTGTGAACTTCATTAGCCAAAGATCTTCTGTGTTAGCCTATACTTCAGAAAAGTAGATACCAAACAGGATATGACCCAGGACTGAACCCTGTGGTACTCCACTTGTCACTGGTCTGAAGTCGGATTTGGAGTCTGCTACTTTAACAGTGTGGGTTCTGTCAGTGAGCCAGTTGGCAACCCATCTTATGACATAGTGATTTATACCTAGTTTAGTGATTTTATCTATAATTCCAGAGTGGGATGGTGTCAAAAGCCTTGGTGAGATCTAGACAGGCTGTGTGAACCACCTTACTCTCATCTACGGCTTTGGTGACTGCTTCAAAAAAGTCAATCAGGTTTAGGAGACATGATCTGCCTTTTATAAACCCGAACTGGATGGGGTCCAGAGTTTGGAGATTACCAATGCCTTTGTTTATAAGTTCCATGATGATATGTTCCATGGTCTTGCAGACCAGGCTCGTTAGGCTAATAGGGCAGTAGTTCCCAGCAGCCGTGGTGGATCCCTCTTTGTGGAGTGGGATAACCATCACTGTGCATCATTCAGTGGGCACAAAGCCTGAGGTGAGGCTATGATTGAACATGGTACTTAGGTGGGGTGCCAATTCATTCTGTAGTTCATGTAGAATGTAGCCTGGGATGTTATCAGGTCCTATGGATGCTGTGTTCTTGGCTTTGGAGAGTGTGGTTTTTACCTGTGCAGCCATGATTACAGGAACTTTGCATTCTTCCGGTATAGAGATGGGCCCTTTAGTGAGTGAGGGGGGTAAAGTTAGCAGTGAACCTATCTGCCAGGATGTTGGTAATATCAGTTGGTTCTGTATATTTAGTGCCATTGTGCTGTAACTCAGAGCAGATCTGAGTGTTGCCATTGAGATTCTTGACATAGCTATAGAATGCTTTGTGTTTGTCTTTAGAATCAGTGGCAATTTTGGTTTCATAACTAGCTTTGGAGGATTTTTTGAGGGATCTCAGCTTCTTACTGAGGCTGACCAGGGAGTTCTTCTAGTCATGGGATTTTACTCTTTTTTGCAACAGTTTCTTTCTTCTGGCGGGGGACCACCAGATTGGCTTCCGTTTTTTGGAGGATAGCATCTTGGTTCTGTTAGGGATAGCACAATCCATGCACTCGTGTAAGTGCTTATAAAGTGCATTTGTATAGGATTCAGCAGTCATACCTCTACTGTCCGCCTGCATGAGTGTTGTGAAGTTTGTCACTTCTGTCTTAAGAAGTGTGAAGTTGGCTTTGGAGAAATTTTTTATGGTGGTTTCCCTAATGGGGGTTGGGGGGCGGGATGTGGATGTCTAGGCTGATTAGCTTGTGGTCGGATCTGACCAACAAGTAAATGACCTCTGGTGTGGAACACCGGTCGCCCATGTTGGTAATGACCAGGTCTAGGATATTGCTGCTCCTGGTGGGGGTGTTGATAAGTTGATCCAAGGCATTGGAATTTATGAATTCCAGAAAACGTTGAGCAAAAGAGTTGGTACATGAGTAGTTTTCCCAGTTAATGGTGGGGTAGTTGAAATCGCCCATTATTAGGGTGTTGGGTTGTACCCTAATATTTTCCAGTGTATTAAGAAATGAGGAGAGGGAATCCTGGGGCATGGTGGGGGATCTGTAGCAAGTCACAATTTGGATTGTGGTCTTGCCAAGAGTTAGTTGCACTTGGATAATTTCAGATGCATTATGCTGAGCATCTAGCCTGGAGGTGTGGATATCTTTAATGAATATAGACATGCCTCCACCTTTAGTGTTTCGGTCCAGGTTAGGTGGCCGAAAGGTGTGGTATGAATTATATGTAACAACATGAAGAACAGCAGCAAGAAGAAATCCACAATTGGCCACAGCACAAACACAGGTTTAATAAAAAAAAAACACTAGCGCCTCGGCTTACAGCCTTGCAAGAGTAATACAAAACACACCGCTTTACACAGACTTTATATAACACCATTCATCAATTAATTATTCAATTACATAGTAATTGTTTCCAATTAATCTCTAAATTTAAGCCTACAGGTACCATAGTATTGAACTTTAAAATATAAGCAGATTCTTTACAAAGACGTTTGTCCTTAATATCACATATTTCACCAAATTTTATAAAAACTTGCTCTAGAACAGAAGCTTTTAACAAAGAATGATCAGCATTTTGAACTGTTTTGAAATGCATTGCAACGTTACTTTCTATTTTACCATTCATTATATCTCTTATATGTTCCTGTATTCTTACTTTAAATTTCCTTTTGCTTTCTCCTATATAAAATAAATTACATGGGCATCTGAGAGCATATATTATCCCTTCACTGTTACATGAAAAGCTACCACCAGGAGAAAACTTAGTACCATTTATTTTTGGTATGAATTATAGCCTGGTAATACAGTGGTGCTCTCTGGGGCTTTGAACCAGGTTTCTGTCACTGCACAGATGTCGATGTTCTCCATTTTAAGGAGTGCCTCGAGTGAATGCATTTTGAGGTTTAGACTTCTAGCATTGAGTAGCATTACCCTCAGATTTTGCTTGCTTGTACCTCTTACTGTAGTGAATTTGTCATTTGAACCTTGTCTAAAAAAGTCACTATAGGGGTGGCAAGAGCCTTAGCCAGTATCCAGAATCCCAAGGACGACAGGTGCAGGCCAACTCTGGCGAAGCATCGTGGTTTGTCAATCATGTCATCCCAGGCAGACAGATAGAAGTTTAGCCAATTGTTGAAGTCAATCATTTTGTCCTTGTACTGTGGTATCATTCTGGGTGATGGGAAGATGCTACTCAGGGCTATGGTCATACCTGCTTGGGCTACAAGATCAGAGAGCTCCTCCATGTCTCTTTTCATGTAGTCCAGGGAGGTATGTCACAGTTCATTCACACCAACATGGACAATGACAGAGTCATATTTGTACTTGTTGTGGAGTGACCTTAGTGCATGCATTATGTGGTGGATCCTGGCACCCGACAGGCAGCTGACAGTAACTTTCTCCTTGTTTAGCCTGGTGAGTGGAACATCAGTGTGCCTGACTATAGAGTCACCTATGACTAGAGTGCTGGGTACGTTGTTATGCCTTATGGGCTGTGGTTGAGTGGCACAGTGAGTTTGTGGGCTATGTGTCATTTGGTTTGTGTTAGGGGGTGTACAGTGAATAAACAGTTTCTAAGAACACTCTAATGTCTCCAAATGTTAATACTTTGCCATTCTGTCACAGTTCCTTCTAGCTTTTCTGGTACTGCAGAAAATTTCAGGTTTTCTCTACATGCCCTGTACTCTAACTCTAACCATTTTTTTTGAAAAAATTCTTCTTGAGCAGTCTCACACTAAGCCAGCCTTTTCTCCATTCCAATCTCTGATTTTTTTTTGCAGTTTTATCATCTCGTCTGATTATATGTTTAGAGTTTCTTCTATTTTTCCAGCCTTTTGTTATTTGAGTTGATAAACTCCTTCAGAGTTTCATTTATTTTAATATTTTTTTCGTCTAGATTACTGGAAGCCATGTCTTGCACCAAAGCTGGAGCTTGAACTACTTTTTGCTGAATAGTTGTGGGATTCTTCCGAGTCAGTGTTTCCTCTTCACCTTTTCTAGTTGATTTTCTTTCAGACTCTCTTAGTTTCTTCTTTGCTGGCATCCAGGCAGTGTACTTACTTGCCAATGCCTGAATTTACTCAAAGTGACAGAGGTCCTATGTCTTTCAGTTTCTTTTTTTCACACTGGGACTTCTAAAGTTAAGCTGTTCATAAATGTGCAGCCATTTTGGAAAGTCTACTTTCTGCTTGATTCTTGAGGTAACAGGTTGAAACATTTATGGGGTAAGGGAATGAACACTGTATACCTACACCAGTGAGCTGAGAAGATAAATTCCTCTGCAACTGAAAGATGCAAGTTGGCCATAGTTTTTTTTTTTTTAATTTCCATCACAGTCAGACATCAGGATTGTACTCAATAGGTGGGTGTCTGTGGTGGTCTGAACAGGATATGTGTCATAGTAGCTGAGAATTAGCAGTGTTACCTTGAGTTGTGTTTGCATCTAGCAACACTTGGTTTTCTGACTTGAGTTGCTAGATGTGATTACTTCTGTGTGGAATCTGCATATATTCCCTGCCTCTGAGTGGGTTTGATCCATTTGTTTTGGTTTCTTCTCCTAGACACCCAGTGTATAATATATGTTTCTGGCCATTTTTTTTTTTTACTTTTGTCTCAGTCTACCACCAGGTTGGTACACAGTAGTAACTGTCTCTTTTGAGGGGTAGGAAGGCAAGCACTGTTCCCAAATGTGATTGTATATCCTTGCATTTGTCTTCTCAGTTTTTTGAAGAACTACTCTTTTGTTAGTTTTGAATATTAAGCTTTAGACACAACATATTTTTTTCTTGTAAGAAAAAAAAAAGTAAGACCAAATTTCATTTCTTACTCATGATTTTTTGTTCAGGCTGTCATTAAATCAAAAAGTTGTAAAAATAAAATATGTAAAATGCACAGGAGAGCATTTAAAACCATATGAGTTTTGTGGGCCTACTGGCCCCAGACCTCCAGATGAGTTCACTTACATCCTCAAGACTTATTATAGTAGAAGCGTGGTGAGTTAAAGGCATGAAGATAAGGAAGACAAAATGTGAAAAAGCAAGAAATACCTAAAATCTATATGGGTGGTTTTGGGCCAGGATGAGGGGAAAACAAGGGAGGAACTCTGGGGAACTGTAGGAGGATTAGGATTAGCGTGCAACAAGAGGGCCAACAGATGCCTTTGCCTAGGACTCCATTTCACCTAAGGCTGGCCTTGCTGATTGCAGTCAGACATGTCAGGTGGATATAGTCAGTAAAGTGGCTGTAATGAGTAGGTGCATACTGAGGCACTCAGTGGATGAAAATGAATCACCTCATTTGTTCTTTGATCAAAGTAAAGGTGATTGAACTGCTTCTGTAGATTCCCTCCTCTTTCAGTCAGTCCTACACATTCATAGATTTATAGCTGTATACTAGGCTAATGACCACTGGGGTCTTTATAAGCCTAGCAATGCAACCCAAATGTATCCCAAGAGTTATCAATTCATAGAGGTTATTTTAAATGGTGTATGTTAGTTAGGGCATGACTTAACAGTTGCCTCTTTCCATCAGAGACACAAGTGTCAGATAAGGGGTGAATTTCTTATTTTCTATCCACTGGTCCAGACTGCACTTGAATAGGGTTAGGGAAGGGCTCTACTTCACATGGATCGGAAGTCTATTCCAGAGAATAGGAATTTTCTGAGATACATACCTGTCCTTCCAACATGTCCTATTTAAGCTGCAAGCAAAGTTTAAATCCTTAGATCTAGTAGTTGTAGTGCTGTTTGTTTTGCAGATATGCAAACCGTTGATTAGAGTGGGATCCAACGATGCCTTGTACACTAGGCATAAATTGCCTCTCAGTAGTGCATAGAGATATGGCTTTGGGATGATTTGCATTGAACATTGTGTTTATGCTCTGCATTTTTTTGTGTGGAGCCTCTGTGGATGTTATAGCTGTTGCATGTGCCTGGTCAGGTGGACACGGAAGGAGCGTTACACTCAGGAATACATCTGATGATGGCTGAGTGCAGTGACATGATGACTTACTTGGACATAGATGCCATGCCCTTACTTATAAACTGAGTCACACAGAATTATTTTCTTACAACCTTAGACATGTATTGGTTGAAAACCAAGTTAAAAGCTACATGAATCCCCAGATCCCTGACATCTCGGTCTACTTTAAGGGGTGTTTTATCAATGAAGTAGATTATCTGGCTGGCCAGCTTCCCAAAAGGTACTATTATGCATTTCTTGGCATTAAGTGTTAAGTCATGGATTTGGCATCAGTTGCTTCCTGCAACCCCCACCCCACCTCTTTTTTTTGAAGTCACCAGCCACCATTGTGGGATACCCATTGGAAATGCAGGCAACTTGATGCTTATAAAGAAAACTAAATGGCCTCTCTCTCCTTTCCAGGTTCTCCTAAGGACATAAACATCTCAATAACCAGCATGCACTGGTTGCTAAAGTCGAACATTATAAATGAGCTTCTTGCAAGAATATTTAAAATGCTCATATCCACCACAAATGCTTTTGACTTGATGACAAGGCAAAGAACAGGACACAAAAGTTGCTAACAATAGCATTAGGTGAGCTGAGAGACCTTGGAAATCATTTCTAGTAACATTCAGAGTATATGGGTTACATTTGGGGGGTTAGTAATGGATATGTATAAACCAGGACTGCCACACATTTGATCTGTAGGTGTCCTTTGTGTCTAGGTACACTGATCCTGACAATTAGAGCTGGCTGTGGAGTCTGCTCAAAATAAAATCCTTTTCGGAAATTCATTAGCAGAAAGCTAATGTAGTCAGAGGTAAGTACTAGGCTAGCTGCCTTATGGATCATTTTAAGTCTAGGCAGTTACATGTTTAAAGGTGAGAATCAATCCCTGTTATTTGTGTCTAGGAGGTTAGCACCTTAGCTATTATACCAACCCTCCAAACAACTCATTGGCATAATATTCAGGATTAAGAAAATGGTTTTGGATGACAACATTGACAACTAACAAATGGTAATCCTTCATGTCAGTTACATCACTAAGCATTGAAATATGTCTGCTCATTGTGAAATTTTGCATACAGCATAGAATCTAGAAGGTACTGTGATTCAGCATGTACCGAGAACAAAAGCAGGTAGAAGAAATTATATGTATGTGAGTATGTGCATGTGCATGTGGACATGTGTGTATATAAATATAAATAATTATAGAGGTGCAGATGGGCTTGCCTCCCACCAAAATTTTTTTTGGATGTTCTGAGGTTCACTGCTGTGAATTTCAAACATTTGATTTTCAATATTGTCATCTGTTGACGTTATGTATTTATTTATTTATTGACTTTTGATTACCTGAAAAGTCTGACTGGGTAGGAGTCCATTTTCAGTGGAAGCCCTGGGGAGAAAAATCTCCAAAGTATTAGAAAACATTTTAAGAACAATAATTTTACAGTCTTTAAAAATAATACAAAAAAAAACAAGTGCAGTTTAAACAACTATACCAAATTAGACATAATATGAAACAATTGGTAAAGAAAACATAGAAGTTATATGGCAATAATTAATACGTAGAGAAATTTTAGCTAGTTTATAGAGAAATTAAAGGCAAGGTAGTATAATACAAACAGGAATTTCAATATGAAGTGAGAGAAAAGCAGGATTATGATATATTAGGAGAGAATGCCAGGAAATAGAAACTTTAAGAGGTAAGGAAGTGAGTGAAGGAGAGAGAGTAAAGAGGTGCAAGGTATGAATAGGTATTTGTTCACATTTAGGGATATAGTTTATCTTGGTGTTGAGCAAGAACAGAGACATCGTTTGGCTGGGAAGTCTTTCAGAATTGTCTTGAAGGTTGGGAGGGAGGGTACTGACCTGATGGATAGAGGTAAGGAGCTCCAGGCCTTAGCAACATGGTATGAGAACAGAAAATGACCAGCAGATTTGATAGATTTGTGTACAGACAGGAGTTTTTAATCAGTGGATTGTAATGACCAACTGGGAACATAGCTGTGTAGAATGTTATTTAGTGCTGGAAAAACAGATGGATTCTGGATAATTTTATAGGAGGTACTAAGCAGTGTATACGTTAGTTTATGGGGTAGTTCTAACCCATTTAAGGCTTTTTAGAGCCTGGTGGGTTCTGAAAGGGGTATTTGCTGCAAATTTAGCACCTTTGTTTTAGCATTGTTCAAGTTTTAATTTCTGTGATGCCTGAAGGTTAGTAAGGATGGGAGCACCATAAAAAAGTGTGGGGAGGAGATAAGTAGTGGAAAGTGTAGCTTTAGTTGCACTGGTGAGAAAGTTTTGGCTCTATAAAGCATCCTGAGTTTTCTTTTTTCAAAACATTTATTGAATTATCACTTGTGACATAGCCACATTTGCATTCATATAAAGTAATCATACTATAATTAACATACCTCACATATATTGTTGTATATCATCTAACCTACACATCATTGCATAAATTATTCAATTCCTGCCTTTTTTAAACAATAAGCATCTTTATTAAACCATCACTTACTACATAGGCAATCATACATTTATGCAAATGAAAATAAACCACACTGACACATTCCAAGTTGCAAGCATTTTACATCACAAACCATACCGACACACTCCCAGCTGCAAACATTATACATCACTTATAATCTACCCAATCATTTTCATTCAAACATTACATAGTCCTGCCACCTTTTAAACCTCATCCCTCTCTTGTATGTATTGTTTCCACAATTCCCGTTTTTCCTTTGTTGTTTACTGCTACCCTTTTCTAAAGAACTCAATTCCAGTTGTTGTATCTATGTTACTATATTCACTGCATCTAGTATAGTTGGTTTAGATTTTGATTTCCAGTTTTTAGCAATTGCTTTTTTTGGCAGTCACCATTATTAGACATAAAAAGGCCTTACCATGCCTAGGTAATTCCGATTCTATATTATAGCTCAGAAAAATCATCTCCATCATCAGACCAATCTGCCCACCTAGCATCTCTGACAGTGCTCCTACAGGGAATCCTTAAAGTCCTTAAAGTCCATCAGTTCACCACACTGCCAGAAAATATGTTCACAATTACCTCTTTCTTCCCTGTCATACCTCCATTTGCTGTGTGCCTGAGGAAATATTCTCTGGTGTCTACTTAGGGTATAGAAATATCTATGCAAACATTTACAGGCAAAAAAATCCAAAATTTTCTAGATTTTCTTGCATATTTGGGAGACATACATATATCCTCCCACTTTGTGCACTGCTTATCCAGTCTCTCTTAACAATCCTTTCCAACTTCCTCTGATTGATTCTTATAGTTATCATGCAATATTTTACATGGTCTATTAATTATTCCTTTTTAATGGCAGCTTCTGTTGCGGATTCTACTAAAAAGTACCAGTGCTGGTCTTTTGTTTAGGACCCCCCCCCCTATTTCTTTCTGTTTTCCTAGCATCCTTAGTTTTTGATAAGTTTTTCCTTATTCTGTTTTGTATATGCAAGTTGAATTTAAGATTATCATCCACTATCATTCTTAATAATTTGCTATGAGAAGTGATTTCAACGGTTGTATTACTGAGAGAATTTTGTTTTTTCATGGGAGTGAGATTTAGGGAAAAAAGTAGCACATTTTTTTTTTTAGGGTAGAACATGAGTTTTGAGTTACAAAACCATGTTTCAGTTGCTGTTAAACAGGCCTGAGTAATTTTTGGGAGGTGTGCCACACTGTCAGATGTGCAAATGAGAGTGGAGTTACAGGTAGACTGTATTATGGAGGTCTGTTGTGTGGATGTGTGGAGGGTAATTGTGAGAATGTTAATGAGGACGGGTCCAAGGATAGAGCCTTGTGAGGAGATACGGAAAGAGGGTGAAGTGCCATTTTACTGACTGATACCCACTGGATAAGGTAACTTTTGAGCCATAGAAGGGTGGGCTGAGAGAGACCTAATGAGAACATTTGAAGTAGAAGTTTGCTGTGACAAACTGTGTCAAAGGCTTTAGACAAGTCTAGAAACAAGGAGACTAGTTTGCTGTTATCTCTAGCTTTATTGACAGTATCTATATAGATTAGAAGTGCTGTGTTACTTCTATGGGAAGGATGGAAGCCATGTTGTGCGGGTTATAGGAGTACTTCCTAAAGAAGATAGTTTAGCAATTGTTTTTTAATACATTTTGCAAGTATTTGGGAGAGATTAGATTGCTATAGGTCTAAATTAGTGTTAGTATGGTCTACTGAATTTCCTTTTTTGAGCAGAGGGATAATATGTGACTTTTTCCATAGAGAAGGAACGTGTGATTCCTAGATTAACCTATTATAAGGACTGAGACAGTGTAGGCAATGTTAATAGAGGCTATTTTAAGACATTCGCATGTAAGGTCATCAACTGAAATAGTGTATGGTTTTGGTTTGTTTAAGAGTAGTTTTACATAGGATGAGAGCAAAGGTTTCAAGGAGAAAGTGGTTACTGGGCAGGATTAGGATTAGGGAATGCTTAGTTAGAGATGCTATACTATCTATGAAATAAGAGTTGAATTGTATTGCAGTTTCAAATTCTGAGTTATTAAGAGAGGGGTTAGAGTTGAATTTATGGCCAGAATGCAGCATTTCTTTAATGGTTGACCAGAATTTCTTGAGGTTGTGTTTAATACTATTCTAAAAGTTATTTTAGTACATTTTTTGTCTTCATTAATTTGCTTTTTAGTACGATTATGATGTATTCTGAAGGTTTTCAAGATATTGTGGTGTTTTATATTTTTGACATTATTTCCATGTTTTTTCTCCACCCTGCATTAGCCTTCTACTCTTTTTGGATAGCCACATTGTGTTATTTGATTTTAGTCTCTTCCTTCTAAGTTGATGTGTGAGATGTCTGGTTGTATAGATAGGGAGATGATCACTGAGAGAGTCAGACATTGTACATGAGGTGGTGTATTTGCTAGGGTCTGATACTAGGCTCTAGTCTAATGGGCAATTTGATGTCTTGTTATAATGTGTGGGGTTATTAATTAATTGTGTGAAATCAAATAAGTTCATGTTAGATGTAGGGGAATGAGAGTTTATGTCCAACCGACTGACATTCATATCGTCTAGTACTATTATTTTGAACTAGATCCATATATACATGCACACACACACACTCACACACACACACACACACACACACACACACACACACACACACACACACACACACACACACACACACACACACACACACACACACACACACACACACACACACACACACACACACACACATATACACACACACACACACTTGTGTGCATGCGTGCATGTGTGTGTGTGTGTGTGTGTGTGTGTGTGTGTGTGTGTGTGTGTGTGTGTGTACATGTGTTTGCATGCATGTTAATGTATGACTTTTATTGATGCAATATCAGTTGCAAATAGTCAGACTTATATGTAGATGGTATGACTTCAGCACTACAGATCTTTGGGACTAAGAAAGTTTTCCACATGCACTGAAGGCTGATTTCAGACTTAGTATATTTAAAGATATGAGGGTGTGGGGGTGAAAGGTGCAGGGAGAAATGCCTTTGTTTGTGCTTTTTGATAAAAGGCAATATTTACCATCATCAGTTTCTTTTTTTCTGATGTTTCATTGTGTGATCATAGTAAGTTTTATTGCCTTCTATAAATTTGTGTGTGTGTGTGTGTGTGTGTGTGTGTGTGTGTGTGTGTGTGTGTGTGTGTGTGTGTGTGTGTGTGTGTGTGTGTGTGTGTGTGTGTGTGCGCGTGTGCACACATGTGTGTTTTCTGAGTGGATACACATGTACACTACCGCATGCAGTGCTGTAGGAAACATTTCCAAGAGACTAAAGACATGCAGATATAAAATGCCTCTCCCCCAAAGTGCACAGGGTGAAAAGGGCAATAAAAATAACAGCTAGAAGAAAATCAATTGTTCATCGTGTGTGTGTGTGTGTGTGTGTGTGTGTGTGTGTGTGTGTGTGCGTGTGTGTGCGTGTGTGTGTGTGTGCGTGTGTGTGTGCGTGTGTGTGCGTGCGTATGTGTGCGTGTGTGTGCGTGTGTGTGTGTGTGTGTGTGTGTGTGTGTGTGTGTGCATGTGTGTGTGTAGCTGATGACATATGATTAAACAGTTCTTTTTAAAATTCTCCTGAAGGTAGCCAGGTATAATCCTTCCATCCGCTTCTCAAGAGGTTGGAGGTTGGCATAATGCTTAAGTTACTTAAACCAAAAAACACAGTGGTGCAGATAAATGGTCCAACGAGAAAGTCCAAGGTAATGTGCAGAAAAATAAGGAAGAATCAAACCAATGAATACATAAAAACACTTTCAACTTTAATGGTGTGCGCTTTCACAGTTCAACAGACTGCTTTATCAGACAATCAATAAAACCATCCCCATAGCTTTTTAAAAAGCAGTCAACCAATTGCACAGCAGAACTCAAATGACATAATTAATTGACTAACTAATAAATTGATCCATCCCAAATAGAGAAAAAAATCTCTTTTAAAATCCATTATATAAAATCTAAAAGTACTAAAAATTACATATTCAATACATAAATTTTATCTACATATTTCCCTAGCCTGGAGTATAGGCTTCAGAGACAGTTTGTCATTAATTCCCTTTCCTGAGTTTGCTCTCATTCTTATAATCCAGCTTAACTCAACCTGTTCAGTAAAGTTCCTAATATCTCCTCCCCTTAGATTTTCCTTAATAAGTTGTACTACCATAAATTTAAAAGTGTGGTTCATATCAGTGTGTTTGACATGTTTAGCTAAAGCATTCAATTCACTGGCTTTGGAAATTTCATAGATGTGCTTCCTTATTCTTTCCCTTAAAGTACGGTTTGTCTTTCCTAAATAGAATGAACTGCATATTTCACAATAGGCAAGGTATACTAAAATACTACTATAATAACTTGTTCCTACTTTAAATTTCCATCTTTTTCCTGTATCAGGGTGTAAAACAGCTGAATTGCAGTCCAAATACACACAGTATCTGCAGTTCCCACATGGGAATGTACCTACTCTATTGATTGTAGGATGCTCAATTGCCAAATTTCTAGGTCCACATAGGAGCCTTTTCAATGATTTTTTATTTTTATATGTATAGGAGGGACGTTCACCTATAATATTTCTAACATTGTCATCAACACAAAGAACTCCCCAATGTTTATTATAAATCTCCTGCAACGCTCTTATGTTGCTGGAGCAAGTAATAGACATACGCATTTTGTCTTTCAACTGCTTATTATGGGTGTCTAAAGCCACTCTCTCCAAGAAATAAGGTTTTCCTCTGTTGTCCCTGGATTCTGGTATATTATTTAACTCATTACCTATCTCCGTCTCACTATAGCCCCTCTCCATAAATCTAGTACCAAGTGTGTCTCATCATTAGCCATCAATCTAGATGTTCTAATTCCTTGTCCTTTAATAATATTTTTAAAAATATGGCCAGGGTGCATACTCTGTCTATGTAAATATGTTGTTCTATAACACTCTTTTCTGTGGCTCCAAGGTTCAAATTCTCCTTTAGCATCTCTTATAATTTTAACATCTAAGAACACAATCTCTTTCAGAGTAGCTCATTGTAAACTTTAAGAAATGTGCACTTAAATTAATATTTTGTACAAATTCATCCAAAGATCTCTCATCACCATCCCATAGCAGAAAAAGATCATCTACAAATCGTCTGTAGAATATCAGCTTGCCCATGTCCATATAAGGAACTAGGTATATACCTTCCCATTTTGCCATTACTAGGTTGGCGTAGCTATTGGCACAAGATGTAGCTATGCCATCCATCTGTTTTATAGATCCTTTTCAAACAAAAACACATTGTTTTCTAGAACTGATTCCATAAACAGCATCAACAATTCAATGAACTTTTTATCATATGTGCCATCATCAATTAAATACTGCATACACATTTCAAGGCCATCCCTATTTCCTTAAGTTGTTTTTCTCACAGACACAGAGTATGCGGTTTGATTTTCACATTGGGGAAATTGTCTAAGCTTAAAACATCCCATAAGGACAGCTAGCCTAGTAATTGCCTATGAACCTATGAAAGTGCAGTTAACAATAATATGCAAACACATTACCCAGATGGAGTAAAGAACACAGAAGGAAAAATTATTTAAGTGTGAGGGTTCTACACGTGAAATGCTATTGTTGTAAATTAACATTTGTGACACAGATCCTGAATTCCTTCATGAAAATATATAGTTTAGAGAATTATGATTAGATCTTGGATTGTAGTGCTACCAGATTATGTGCTCAGAAAAAGGTATGTCAGACCTTTATCTTGAGAGTGAACCTTGAGAAGTAAATTCTGCTATATCTGTGCTACATCACAGCTAAACACTGCACTTCATTTTTATTTGTAACTCTTGCAAGATTTGCCTGTCTTAATACCTTCCTGGATGTGTTTCACCTCCCCAAACAAGTTCCACAGCATTATTTTCAAGGGTGCAACCATAAATCTACATTTTGTAATCAAACCTAATGTTGTTGTCCCACCACAAACCTATCATTTTACAGAAAAAACTGCCATTTTCTAAACAAAACAAAATACTCTAGTATAGAAAACAGACTTAGCACGGGAAACAGTAAACTTCTCTTCCATTAAAACGTACATTTAGTGAAAATGCATATGGGAACCCATTAAACTAAAAGAGATGTATTAGGATTCATACTCAAATAGCATATAGTAAAGTATTAATTAGACAGACCACTGGACACAGGTATCCCTTTACAGGTGCAGTCCAGAAGTGCTGTCTGGTGAACTGATTTGGTCAGTCACAAAGAAGACAAATGAAAATGGAGAGACTCAAACCTTGTACTCCAGGAAATAGTTCTGTAATGGCTTATAGCCTTATTTATCTGTACTAACTGCTGAGCAAACTGCCAAAGCCCATGAGCCATGTTCTTTGAATGTGATCCCTGGTTTCCCATGTGCCTACAAAAAAAACAAGCCAAATTAAAAATGTATTCATGCTGTCTGATTTATTCACAATAATAAACACACTGCCAACATTCAACAGAAGAAGGAAACCAGGGACCACATTCAAAGCTCTTATGATTATAGTACAATCAATTTCCTTCCTGTAAACCATTAATGGCTGGCAGTGTAGGGGGCCATTGAGAAATCTAGCCCCAAATTTCCTGTTAACCCAAAGCACTGTGTCTGGTTAAGTGACTTGCTCAATGATAAAAATATATATATGATCTGAGATATATAACAATAAATATCCTGTTTTTTTTTTTGCTTATTTTTACTAGTTATTGCTTCTAGCAATTTATATATAGCACTTTTTATTGCCTGCTGAATACTTTTTACTGTATTCTATTGCTATTAACTAATCTGCATGGTTAAACTAAAATTGTCTGCCTTACAGGGCCTGATATTTTATCTACTTGTTAAGCAGCTTTTTGTTTGTTCTCATTTCCTCCCGAGGAGTGTATCATATAACTGATTTGTTTGCAGTTAAAAGCATTCTGTAGAGTCTCCTTGCTCCTTTATATGTTTAAAACTTTCATTTTGTGGCTCTCTGCTGTTCTTCTGCTGTGATAAACATTTCTGTAGTGTTTACTGTCTAAAAGAGTGTAGGCTAGTAGCTTTAGTATTGTTCCTCACCCTCCCTCTTAGTGTCTTGCTGTTATACTTCATGGCTTTGCAGTTGCCCGCCCCTACTGTAAATTTGATCTGGGACACTCCTCCCAGTCTAGTGTCATTAGCTCATTCTACCTAATACAGAGAAAACATTTGAGAAGGCCAACACACTCAGTTTCCTAACCTTGAATTATCTTCTCCTTCTCCTCTCTCTCCCTTTCCTTTACAAAAAAAAAATCTCTCCCTTTCCTTTACAAAAAAGGAAAAATACTTTGCTAGAATCTCCCTGTGTTCTGCTTAACTGTAACAAAAAAATTACGCTTATTTCCTGCCTTTCCTGTAACTAGTCTAGTCCAAATACAGATTTGCTGTATCTAGGACTGTTTGTAAGCTCCTGAGCCCCCCAAGCCTTTCTGTGTTGGAGGGAAGCCTGTTAGCATATCAGTGGGAGTGGTATGCACTAGGTAACCTATCTACCACATAAGGAGTGGTTTCTGGCCGAGAAATTGTAGTTACTGGCCGTTTGGGCAATTTTTCCATCTCTTTCAACTTTCTGATTTAAAAGCCCGCATTTGCACTTGTTTCTTTCCTGTAACTAGTCTAGTTCAGATACAGATTCTTAGTTTTAGCACTTGAATTTGCTTATTCATGCTCAGCACTTGTTCAGAACTTGTTGTAAGCACTAAGTAAGCTACAAATTAGTGCAGCACTCAACCTTCCTCATTACCTAGAGGAAAACAGCTTTTGTTCTTACTTTCCTCACTTGCTTAGAGAAAAACAGGTCTTGTACTCACTTTCCTCACTTGTCTAAAGGAAAATAGTTTTTTATCCAGGCATGTCCAAGGGTTAGCTCCCAGTGTTCTCTCCTGTCTATCTGATGAATCTGGGCATCTTGGGGCAATGTAGCAATTGCTTCATGTACACAGACAACCATCTCCTACCACCCAACACTACAACATGTGAGAGATGCACTTATCTAGCCAAACTGGAGGTAAAGCTCTCTCCAACCAAAACTGAAACTGACAGTCAAGAGGAGAAGGTAAACACTTGCACCACACATCACTCATCATATAGTCCCACTAAACCTACACCACCAAATTCCACACATAGAAACACAAAAACATTCACGGAGGCTCTCAATAATAATCTTCTCAAGCAACAGAGACCTCCATAGCAGAAATGCAAGCAACCTCCACCCCTCCCAACACAACCCAAATGACACATAGCCCACAGACTCAGTGTGCCAATAAACCACAGCCCATAAGGCAAAACAACGTACCCAACACACTAGTTATAGGTGACTCTATAGTCAGGCACATTGATGTCCCACTTACCAGGCTAAACAAGGAGAAGGTTACTGTCAGCTGCCTGTCAGGTGCCAGGATCCACCACATAACCCACGCACTCAGGCCACTCCACAACAAGTACAAATATGACTCTGTCATTGTCCATGTTGGTGTGAATGACCTGAGATGTACTTCCATGGACTACATGAAAAGAGACATGGAGGAGCTCTCCGATCTTGTAGCCCAGGCAGGTATGATCCTAGCCCTGAGTAGCATCCTGCCATCACCCAGAATGATACCGCAGTACAAGGACAAAATGATTGACATCAACAATTGGCTAAGCTTCTGGTGTCATTCTAAGGGGATCCAGTATCTGTCTGTCTGGGATGACATGGTCGACAGTCCACAATGCTTTGCCACAGATGGCCTGCACCTGTCACCCCTGGGATTCCAGATACTGGCTAAGGGTCTTGCTGCCCCTATAGTGCCTTTTTAGGCAAGGTTCAAATGACAAATTCACCACCATAACAGGAACAGGCAAGCAAATACTGAAGGTAATGCTACTCAATGCTAGAAGTCTAAATCTTAAATTGCATTCCCTTGAGGCACTCCTTAAAATGGAGAACATCGATATGAGACCTGGTTCAAGGCTCCAGAGAGCACCCCTGCATTACCAGGCTATAACTCATACCACACTTTTCAACCACCTAACCTGGACCAGAAACCCAAAGTTGGAGGTGTGTCCATATTCATTAAGGATATCCACACCTCCAGGCTAGTTGCTCAGCATAATGCATCCGAGGTTATCCAAGTGCAACTAACGCTGGGCAAAACTGCAATCCAAACTGTAGCTTGCTACAGACCCCCCCACCATGCCCCAGGATTCCCACTCCTCTTTACTTGATGTACTGGAAAATATTAGGGTTCAACCAAACACCCTAATAATGGGTGATTTCAACCTCCCCACCATTAACTGGGAAAACTACTCATGTACCAATGCCTTTGCACAATGCTTCCTGGAATTCATAAATTCCAATGTCCTGGATCAACTTATTCACACCCCCACCAGGGGCAACAATATCCTAGACCTAGTCATTACCAACATGAGTGACCGGTGAGCCACACCTGAAGTCAACTCCTCGTTGGTCAGATTCGATCATAAGCTAATCACCCTAGATATCCACATCCCACCCCCACCCCCCATTAAGGAAACCACAGTAAATAATTTCTCCAAAGCCAACTTCATGCTTCTTAAGACAGATGTGGTGCAATTCATGACACCCATGCAGATGGACAATACAGTTACGACTGCTGAATCCTACACAAATGCACTCTATAAGCACTTATATGAGTGCATGGACAGTGCTATCCTAAACAGAACCAATATGCTATCCTCCAAAAAAAGAAAGCCAATCTGGTGGTTCCCTGCCATAAACAAACTCTATAACAGAAGGAAGAAACTGTTGCAAAAGAGAGTAAAATCCCATGAGTAGAGGAGCTCCCTGGTCAGCCTCAGTAAGAAGCTTAGATCCCTTATAAGATCCTCCAAAGCTAGCTACAAAAACAAAATCACTACTGATTCTAGGGACAGCCACAAAGCAGTCTATAGCTATGTCAGAAATCTCAATGGCAACACCCAGATCTGCTCTGAGTTACAGCACAATGGCACGAAAATTACAGAACCAACTGATATTGCTAACATCCTGGCAGATAGGTTCAGTGCTAACTTTACCCCCCTCTCACCCCCTAAAGGGCCCATATCTATACAACAAGAATGCAGAGTCCCTGTTTTCACAACTATGCAGGTAAAAGCTGCACTCTCTAAAGCCAAAAACACATCATCCATGGGACCAGACAACATCCCAGGCTGCGTTTTACATGAACTTCAGAATGAACTGGCTCACCACCTAAGCACCATGTTGAATCATAGCCTCATGTCAGGCTTTGTGCCAACTGAATGGTGCACAGCAACAGTTATCCCACTCCACAAAAGGGGAGCCACCACTGATCCTGGGAACTATCGCCCTATTAGCCTGACAAGCCTGGTCAGTAAGGCCATGGAATGTATCAGCATAGAACTCAAACAAAGACAATAGTAAACTCCAAACCCTGGACCCCACCCAGTTCAGGTTTGTGAAAGGCGGATCATGCCTCCTGAACCTGATCGACCTCTTTGAGGCAGTAACCAAAGCCGTGGACGAGGGTAAGGTGGTTCACACAGCCTATCTTGACCTTGCCAAGGCTTTCGACACCATCCCCCATTCTGGAATTATAGTTAAACTCACTAACCTAAGTATAAATCCCTATGTCACAAGATGGGTTGCCAACTGGCTCACTGACAGAACCCACACTGTAAAAGTTGCAGACTCCAAATCTGACTTCAAACCAGTGACAAGTGGAGTACCACAGGGTTCAGTCATGGGGCCTCTCCTGTTTAGTATCTACTTCTCTGAAGTACAGGCTAACACAGAAGACCTTTGGCTAATGAAGTTCGCAGATGACTGCAAACTAGGATCCATAGTTGAGTCCCCAAATGATGTGGACATCCTACAGAAGGGCCTCACTGACAGATGCCTGGTGGCAGAGCCATGGCCTCAAGCTCAATGCCAAAAAGTGCATTGTCATCCCCTTTGGTAAAAAGTCTGTACACATGAACTACCTCATAGGCGACAGTCTACTTAATGCCGAATGTGTGATAAGAGACTTTGGGACCCAGGTGGATAGTACTCTCTCCTTTGATAATCACATCACCACAGTAGTCAGGAAATCCTTCTATGTGGCACACCTAATCACAAAAGAGTTCTCATCCAGGAAAAAAGAGGTCATTGTTCCCCTCTACTCAACACTCATTAGACCCATTATAGAGTACAATGCCCATTTTGGAATGTACCTCACAAGACATATACAGCAGCTGGAAAGGCCACAGAAGTACCTCACAAAGAGGATTACTGGCATCAAACAGATACCCTACACTAACTTTCTAAAAAAACTCCAGCTTTACTCCATAGCATATCACCTACTCCAAGGTGATCTCTGCCTAACATATAAAGCTATGTCAAACCCAGAGCTGTTGGACATGCTACACCTAAAGAAATCCCAATCCCTCCGAGTTACACGCTCTAGGGACCTAAACCTTGTCACCACAATAAACAGGACATGCTGGAAGGATAGATTGCTGTCCCAGAGATATCCCATACATTGGAATAAGCTACCCATCTATGTCAAGCAAAGTTCCTCATTAGCACTCTTCAAGAATAATCTTGATGAGTGGATGGGAAATAGGAAATACACCCCGGGGATCACTTCTGTGGCTCTGCTCGACAGGGGCACAGGAAAATAACTTTCTTGGGTGGCGTAAGCCAGGGAACCTTGTTGGCTAGGCTTACTTAGGCCCTTGGGCCGATAGCCTAGTACCTACCTATGAAGCTATGACTCGATGAGGGAAAAGCAGACGCGTTTTGCAGAACTGACAACAGATAAGTAGATTGGCAGTTAGCATAGAGGATTAAGTCTGCTGCTACCTGTACCTAAAGTACAAGGCTTTACTCTGTCAAACTCTCCTAATCAAAGGCACACACACCTCAAATCAATCATTGGGGAGAAAGTCACACACTGATATATTCCATGGACTTATTCTTTCAAAGTCACACATTTTCTGGATGATCTTAAATCTGCATTGGCGGACTTTATCTTTCTAAAATCTTATGCATGTGCTGACATCTGTGCTAATCTTGCTGTCTTTTTGGACTATTAAAATCAATGGCGCAGTTTTCATTAAAGCAAAGGAGAATTGTTTAAACTAAGTGTTTAAAGCAACAGAACATTTTTTAAAACTTTTTAAATGCTTGTCCAGGCCCTAGGTGCCCTTTTGTTAAATCTGGCTCTATCTTCAGGACATAAAAGCTGGATTTTGGAGCATATTACAGTTACAAAGAAGGCAATTTGTAAGCAGCCTTTTAAATTTTCATCAAGGTGCCTTTATAGAGGCTCACACACACACACACACACACACACACACACACACACACACACACACACACACACACACACACACACACACACACACACTAACAAAAACATATGCCTTTATAAACATACATCTGCCATTATAATTACACACACACACACACACACACACACACACACACACACACACACACACACACACACACACACACACACACACAAAAATATGCCTTTATAAACATACACTTGCCATTATAATCACACACACACGTATCTGCGGTGGTACAGCAGTAGCATTGTTACCTCACAGTAAGAGGTTCTCCTGTTCGATTCTTGGCTGGAGTGCCTTCTGTGTGGAGTCTGCATGTCCTCCCTGCGGTCAGGTGGCCTCTAAAAGACATGTGTGAATGGGCGTGCTTTCGCTGAAGGTTGGGCATTGGGATGGCAACTTGGCACCATACAAATCAACTGCCAATCATTAGCAGACCGGAGTTCCGCTGTGGCGACCCCTAACCGGGAAAAGACAAACAAACACACACACACACACACCAAATGTCAAATCTCTTATAATAAGAGGGACTTTGAGGACTGCGGTTATTAAATAATGACAAAGTTTGTGATTTGGACTTTAAAAGAGGCACATTAATGTAATACGTGTTATTCTGTCAACTAAAGTGAGAGAAGTAGACTTATCCTTTCGTTGTTTCTTGGTTCTTTTTTGGGTTTTCTCTGAATTCATTCATTTAGAGTCTGAGATAAGATTAAGAAGGAAAAAAAGTAAAAATGGTTAATACATTAAATAAACAATTTTGAGAAAATACAAGAGATGATGTATTGTAGCCTGGTCTTTCTGGAACTGCGCAGATGCCTAACAATCTGACTGGCTTGTTCTCTGGTAAAGTCATGCATCTGGACAGTACTGGATAAAACAAAGACAATCAACCTGCTTCCTGGATGTCTCGCAAATGAAATAAAATTGTTTATACTTTAATTTTTTACTGCTGCTAAAACACTGACAATACATAACATTGTTTAATTTTGGCGGATGATGATCAGATGTACTCATATGATTCTACATAATACCTGGAGAATCAATCAGATGAGAAAGAAAAAGGTATTAGTAATCTTCATTTTACTTTTTTCCATTGATACCTACACATTTTTTTGTTTGCAATTAAAGATGCACACTCATGGCATTCAGTGATCATGATTGTGTATCTTTAGCTGTTTAGTCAAGGGAAATCTTTTGTGTTTTTTTTGTAGGGAGTGCTAAGTGGGGCTGTAGGTGTGGATGGCTACCTTACAATTTGAAGCTCACTTTGTAGGCATGGATTGGAGAGTGCAGGGGTGGAGCTATAGGGTCTATATTACATAAACAAAAATCCAAAACCGCAAACGACCTAAAAGTCGAAAAAGCAGGACCACAAACACGCTATTGTGGGGGGCTGTGCTGCTCCCAAAACTCCCTGCTAAATATATATGCCAACTCTGAGATTGCACCATAGTGAGGTAAGGGCAAATATTCCAATCCTCACTGAACCGTGATCTCACAGAAACCAGATCGAGATCCGGCATTTCCGACCTTTAGGTCGCTCGCCATTTTAAGCTTTTGGCATTTTAATAGGGACCCAAGCTATAGGCATGAAAGAGTTAAAGTAAACTTTCACTCTACCATCACATATATGACTCTCTCTTTCTCTTACTCGCCACTTCCCTAGACAAAAAATTATCTAACTATTCATACCAGTTTATTTTACTCTCACTCTTACCTGTACCATGCCTCTATTCTTTGCTGGTAGGAAACTGTTTACACCAGTGGTGCACAACCTTTTTGTGGGGCGGGCCACTACACAGATTCTTAATGCATATGCGGGCCACCTCAAAACATAATAAGTCGTTACGAGTTAACAATGGGTACAGCCTGGTGACTGGCATTTTTACTTAAGACAGCAGTCATGAAATTGCCTATTTTCTACATCGACTTGCATTTAACTTTATTCTGGCTTGCAGCCATGGCTTATTGCAAACATTTGCTGAAAGTTACTACTGTTTACAGACTATAAGTTATAAACAAGAAAGAATAGTTACTTCCACGGCTAAAATTAGAGGTGTGCGCAGCTGCATTCAATTAGGTAAATAAGCACATGCTGGAAAGTTTGCATGACTGGAGTAAGGCATAGTATTATTTCACTTTTTTAAAAAAATTTTGGTTAATCTCTGGGGGCCGGTTGCCTTTGCATGGAGGGCCAGATTTGCCCCTGGTGCACCACTGGTTTACACTAACTAGCCATAGCTATTAGCATCAGCCTTTTCTTACACTTGCAGACCCATTGCTACAACAAATTCTCACTGTGCAACCTATCATATAGATGTAAACACTAACACTCTTACAAATTATAACTTTATTCCCTCTAACACAGCCACTAACACCTTTCTAGACTCTCTTTCCTTGGATCTATGACAAACCATTGAATAGACAGCTTGTTGAAAGTCATATGATCTAAACTATATGATCGAACAATAAGTCCATTGAAAAATAATCCAAATGAAAACAACATCTGTGTAGAACAGAAAATGCTTTTGCAGGCCGGCAAGCCCCCCCCCCCCCCTTCATCCCCTACACCTCCTGCTAAGTATTTATACCAACTCCGAGATCACACTACATTGCGGAAAGTGTAAATGTTCCACTAAACCTACACCACCAAAATCCACACATAGAAACACAAAAACATTCACGGAGGCTCTCAATAATAATCTTCTCAAGCAACAGAGACCTCCATAGCAGAAATGCAAGCAACCTCCACCCCTCCCAACACAACCCAAATGACACATATCCCACAGACTCAGTGTGCCAATAAACCACAGCCCATAAGGCAAAACAATGTACCCAACACACTAGTTATAGGTGACTCTATAGTCAGGCACATTGATGTCCCACTCCCCAGGCTAAACAAGGAGAAGGTTACTGTCAGCTGCCTGTCAGGTGCCAGGATCCACCACATAACCCACGCACTCAGGCCACTCCACAACAAGTACAAATATGACTCTGTCATTGTCCATGTTGGTGTGAATGACCTGAGATGTACTTCCATGGACTACATGAAAATAGACATGGAGGAGCTCTCCGATCTTGTAGACCAGGCAGGTATGATCCTAGCCCTGAGTAGCATCCTGCCATCACCCAGAATGATACCGCAGTACAAGGACAAAATGATTGACATCAACAATTGGCTAAGCTTCTGGTGTCATTCTAAGGGGATCCAGTATCTGTCTGCCTGGGATGACATGGTCGACAGTCCACAATGCTTTGCCACAGATGGCCTGCACCTGTCACCCCTGGGATTCCAGATACTGGCTAAGGGTCTTGCTGCCCCTATAGTGCCTTTTTAGGCAAGGTTCAAATGACAAATTCACCACCATAACAGGAACAGGCAAGCAAATACTGAAGGTAATGCTACTCAAGGCTAGAAGTCTAAATCTTAAATTGCATTCCCTTGAGGCACTCCTTAAAATGGAGAACATCGATATGAGACCTGGTTCAAGGCTCCAGAGAGCACCCCTGCATTACCAGGCTATAACTCATACCACACTTTTCAACCACCTAACCTGGACTAGAACACCAAAGTTGGAGGTGTGTCCATATTCATTAAGGATATCCACACCTCCAGGCTAGTTGCTCAGCATAATGCATCCGAGGTTATCCAAGTGCAACTAACGCTGGGCAAAACTGCAATCCAAACTGTAGCTTGCTACAGATCCCCCATCATGCCCCAGGATTCCCACTCCTCTTTACTTGATGTACTGGAAAATATTAGGGTTCAACCAAACACCCTAATAATGGGTGATTTCAACCTCCCCACCATTAACTGGGAAAACTACTCATGTACCAATGCCTTCGCACAATGCTTCCTGGAATTCATAAATTCCAATGTCCTGGATCAACTTATTCACACCCCCACCAGGGGCAACAATATCCTAGACCTAGTCATTACCAACATGAGTGACCGGTGAGCCACACCTGAAGTCAACTCCTCGTTGGTCAGATTTGATCATAAGCTAATCACCCTAGATATCCACATCCCACCCCCACCCCCCATTAAGGAACCCACAGTAAATAATTTCTCCAAAGCCAACTTCATGCTTCTTAAGACAGATGTGGTGCAATTCATGACACCCATGCAGATGAACAATACAGTTACGACTGCTGAATCCTACACAAATGCACTCTATAAGCACTTATATGAGTGCATGGACAGTACTATGCTAAACAGAACCAAGATGCTATCCTCCAAAAAAAGAAAGCCAATCTGGTGGTTCCCTGCCATAAACAAACTCTATAACAGAAGGAAGAAACTGTTGCAAAAGAGAGCTCCCTGGTCAGCCTCAGTAAGAAGCTGAGATCCCTTATAAGATCCTACAAAGCTAGCTACAAAAACAAAATCACCACTGATTCTAGGGACAGCCACAAAGCAGTCTATAGCTATGTCAGAAATCTCAATGGCAACACCCAGATCTGCTCTGAGTTACAGCACAATGGCACGAAAATTACAGAACCAACTGATATTGCCAACATCCTGGCAGATAGGTTCAGTGCTAACTTTACCCCCCTCTCACCCCCTAAAGGGCCCATATCTATACAACAAGAATGCAGAGTCCCTGTTTTCACAACTATGCAGGTAAAAGCTGCACTCTCTAAAGCCAAAAACACATCATCCATGGGACCAGACAACATCCCAGGCTGCGTTTTACATGAACTTCAGAATGAACTGGCTCACCACCTAAGCACCATGTTGAATCATAGCCTCATGTCAGGCTTTGTGCCAACTGAATGGTGCACAGCAACAGTTATCCCACTCCACAAAAGGGGAGCCACCACTGATCCTGGGAACTATCGCCCTATTAGCCTGACAAGCCTGGTCAGTAAGGCCATGGAATGTATCAGCATAGAACTCAAACAAAGACAATAGTAAACTCCAAACCCTGGACCCCACCCAGTTCAGGTTTGTGAAAGGCGGATCATGCCTCCTGAATCTGATCGACCTCTTTGAGGCAGTAACCAAAGCCGTGGACGAGGGTAAGGTGGTTCACACAGCCTATCTTGACCTTGCCAAGGCTTTCGACACCATCCCCCATTCTGGAATTATAGTTAAACTCACTAACCTAAGTATAAATCCCTACGTCACAAGATGGGTTGCCAACTGGCTCACTGACAGAACCCACACTGTAAAAGTTGCAGACTCCAAATCTGACTTCAAACCAGTGACAAGTGGAGTACCACAGGGTTCAGTCATGGGGCCTCTCCTGTTTAGTATCTACTTCTCTGAAGTACAGGCTAACACAGAAGACCTTTGGCTAATGAAGTTCGCAGATGACTGCAAACTAGGATCCATAGTTGAGTCCCCAAATGATGTGGACATCCTACAGAAGGGCCTCACTGACATATGCCTGGTGGCAGAGCCATGGCCTCAAGCTCAATGCCAAAAAGTGCATTGTCATCCCCTTTGGTAAAAAGTCTGTACACATGAACTACCTCATAGGCGACAGTCTACTTAATGCCGAATGTGTGATAAGAGACTTTGGGACCCAGGTGGATAGTACTCTCTCCTTTGATAATCACATCACCACAGTAGTCAGGAAATCCTTCTATGTGGCACACCTCATCACAAAAGAGTTCTCATCCAGGAAAAAAGAGGTCATTGTTCCCCTCTACTCAACACTCATTAGACCCATTATAGAGTACAATGCCCATTTTGGAATGTACCTCACAAGATATATACAGCAGCTGGAAAGGCCACAGAAGTACCTCACAAAGAGGATTACTGGCATCAAACAGATACCCTACACTAACTTTCTAAAAAAACTCCAGCTTTACTCCATAGCATATCACCTACTCCAAGGTGATCTCTGCCTAACATATAAAGCTATGTCAAACCCAGAGCTGTTGGACATGCTACACCTAAAGAAATCCCAATCCCTCTGAGTTACACGCTCTAGGGACCTAAACCTTGTCACCACAATAAACAGGACATGCTGGAAGGATAGATTGCTGTCCCACAGATATCCCATACATTGGAATAAGCTACCCATCTATGTCAAGCAAAGTTCCTCATTAGCACTCTTCAAGAATAATCTTGATGAGTGGATGGGAAATAGGAAATACACCCCGGGGATCACTTCTGTGGCTCTGCTCGACAGGGGCACAGGAAAATAACTTTCTTGGGTGGCGTAAGCCAGGGAACCTTGTTGGCTAGGCTTACTTAGGCCCTTGGGCCGATAGCCTAGTACCTACCTATGAAGCTATGACTCGATGAGGGAAAAGCAGACGCGTTTTGCAGAACTGACAACAGATAAGTAGATTGGCAGTTAGCATAGAGGATTAAGTCTGCTGCTACCTGTACCTAAAGTACAAGGCTTTACTCTGTCAAACTCTCCTAATCAAAGGCACACACACCTCAAATCAATCATTGGGGAGAAAGTCACACACTGATATATTCCATGGACTTATTCTTTCAAAGTCACACATTTTCTGGATGATCTTAAATCTGCATTGGCGGACTTTATCTTTCTAAAATCTTATGCGTGTGCTGACATCTGTGCTAATCTTGCTGTCTTTTTGGACTATTAAAATCAATGGCGCAGTTTTCATTAAAGCAAAGGAGAATTGTTTAAACTAAGTGTTTAAAGCAACAGAACATTTTTTAAAACTTTTTAAATGCTTGTCCAGGCCCTAGGTGCCCTTTTGTTAGATCTGGCTCTATCTTCAGGACATAAAGGCTGGATTTTGGAGCATATTACAGTTACAAAGAAGACAATTTGTAAGCAGCCTTTTAAATTTTCATCAAGGTGCCTTTATAGAGGCTCACACACACACACACACACACACACACACACACACACACACACACACACACTAACAAAAACATATGCCTTTATAAACATACATCTGCCATTATAATTACACACACACACACACACACACACACACACACACACACACACACACACACACACACACACACACACACACACACACACACACACACAAATATGCCTTTATAAACATACACCTGCCATTATAATCACACACACACGTATCTGTGGTGGTACAGCAGTAGCATTGTTACCTCACAGTAAGAGGTTCTCCTGTTCGATTCTTGGCTGGAGTGCCTTCTGTGTGGAGTCTGCATGTCCTCCCTGTGGTCAGGTGGCCTCTAAAAGACATGTGTGAATGGGCGTGCTTTCGCTGAAGGTTGGGCATTGGGATGGCAACTTGGCACCATACAAATCGACTGCCAATCATTAGCAGACCGGAGTTCCGCTGTGGCGACCCCTAACCGGGAAAAGACAAACAAACACACACACACACACACACACACACACACACACACACACACACACACACACCAAATGTCAAATCTCTTATAATAAGAGGGACTTTGAGGACTGCGGTTATTAAATAATGACAAAGTTTGTGATTTGGACTTTAAAAGAGGCACATTAATGTAATACATGTTATTCTGTCAACTAAAGTGAGAGAAGTAGACTTATCCTTTCGTTGTTTCTTGGTTCTTTTTTGGGTTTTCTCTGAATTCATTCATTTAGAGTCTGAGATAAGATTAAGAAGGAAAAAAAGTAAAAATGGTTAATACATTAAATAAACAATTTTGAGAAAATACAAGAGATGATGTATTGTAGCCTGGTCTTTCTGGAACTGCGCAGATGCCTAACAATCTGACTGGCTTGTTCTCTGGTAAAGTCATGCATCTGGACAGTACTGGATAAAACAAAGACAATCAACCTGCTTCCTGGATGTCTCGCAAATGAAATAAAATTGTTTATACTTTAATTTTTTACTGCTGCTAAAACACTGACAATACATAACATTGTTTAATTTCGGCGGATGATGATCAGATGTACTCATATGATTTTACATAATACCTGGAGAATCAATCAGATGAGAAAGAAAAAGGTATTAGTAATCTTTATTTTACTTTTTTCCATTGATACCTATACATTTTTTTGTTTGCAATTAAAGATGCACACTCATGGCATTCAGTGATCATGATTGTGTATCTTTAGCTGTTTAGTCAAGGGAAATCTTTTGTGTTTTTTTTGTAGGGAGTGCTAAGTGGGGCTGTAGGTGTGGATGGCTATCTTACAATTTGAAGCTCACTTTGTAGGCATGGATTGCAGAGTGCAGGGGTGGAGCTATAGGGTCTATATTACATAAACAAAAATCCAAAACCGCAAACGACCTAAAAGTCGAAAAAGCAGGACCACAAACACGCTATTGTGGGGGGCTGTGCTGCTCCCAAAACTCCCTGCTAAATATATATGCCAACTCTGAGATTGCACCATAGTGAGGTAAGGGCAAATATTCCAGTCCTCACTGAACCGTGATCTCACAGAAACCAGATCGAGATCCGGCATTTCCGACCTTTAGGTCGTTCGCCATTTTAAGCTTTTGGCGTTTTAATAGGGACCCAAGCTATAGGCATGAAAGAGTTAAAGTAAACTTTCACTCTACCGTCACATATATGACTCTCTCTTTCTCTTACTCGCCACTCCCCTAGACAAAAAATTATCTAACTGTTCATACCAGTTTATTTTACTCTCACTCTTACCTGTACCATGCCTCTATTCTTTGCTGGTAGGAAACTGTTTACACCAGTGGTGCACAACCTTTTTGTGGGGAGGGCCACTACACAGATTCTTAATGCATATGCGGGCCACCTCAAAACATAGTAAGTCGTTACGAGTTAACAATGGGTACAGCCTGGTGACTGGCATTTTTACTTAAGACAGCAGTCATGAAATTGCCTATTTTCTACATCGACTTGCATTTAACTTTATTCTGGCTTGCAGCCATGACTTATTGCAAACTTTTGCTGAAAGTTACTACTGTTTACAGACTATAAGTTATAAACAAGAAAGAATAGTTACTTCCACGGCTAAAATTAGAGGTGTGTGCAGCTGCATTCAATTAGGTAAATAAGCACATGCTGGAAAGTTTGCATGACTGGAGTAAGGCATAGTATTATTTCACTTTTTTAAAAAAATTTTGGTTAATCTCTGGGGGCCGGATGCCTTTGCATGGAGGGCCAGATTTGCCCCTGGTGCACCACTGGTTTACACTAACTAGCCATAGCTATTAGCATCAGCCTTTTCTTACACTTGCAGACCCATTGCTACAACAAATTCTCACTGTGCAACCTATCATATAGATGTAAACACTAACACTCTTACAAATTATAACTTCCTTCCCTCTAACACAGCCACTAACACCTTTCTAGACTCTCTTTCCTTGGATCTATGACAAACCATTGAATAGACAGCTTGTTGAAAGTCATATGATCTAAACTATATGATCGAACAATAAGTCCATTGAAAAATAATCCAAATGAAAACAACATCTGTGTAGAACAGAAAATGCTTTTGCAGTCCGGCAAGCCCCCCCCCCCCCTTCATCCTTTACACCTCCTGCTAAGTATTTATACCAACTCCGAGATCACACTACATTGCGGAAAGTGTAAATGTCCTGATCCCTACTGTAATGCGATCTGAGTCAGAAGGTTCAACAGACTGAATTTTTAATCATATGGGTTTGATCATATGACTTTTGGCAATCTTTCCTTTACTCACTCACTATTATCCTTATGCTATTAGACAGACATTGTTTCTACCTATGCCTCAGACTACACAAAGAACTGCAGTGCAACTGTCACTGCTCTTGTCTCTCTCCATTCCAGTATGCATAACAACCTATTTATATAAAATATAACACACTTCAAGAGCATCACTATTATACAAAACTATTGTACCATACCTCCTCCCATGTTGTCATTTCCACAAATCTGTGTCAGCCCACGTATATCCATTTATTCAGGTACATCTGCCTAAAACCGCAACACTTCCTACTGTATCATAACTTTAGTCCTAAACCCCCCCCAAAAAAAAGTTCTACCCACAATATTATATATACATGACAATAAAATTAACTGGAGACATTCGCCCAAATATTGACCCACCTTATCCTACTCCCACACTAGGTAATACTTTTCAAATTAGTTGCATCCACACCCAAACTAATCCAAAGCTACACAGGTTCATATGTTCATAGGTAGGTACTAGGCTGTTGGCCCTAAGGCCTATATAAGCCTAGCCAAACAGGTACCCTGGCTTTCGCCACTCAAGAAAATAATTTTCCTGTGCTCCTGTCGAGAAGAGCCACAGAGGTGATCCCCAGTGTGAATTTCCTATTTCCCATCTAATCATCAAGATTGTTCTTGAAGAGTGCTAAGGAGGAGCTTTGTTTGATATAGATAGGTAGTTTGTTCCAGAGTATGGGAAGACTCTGGGACAGGAATCTATCCCTCCAGCATGTTCTGTTTATTGTGGTGACAAGGTTTAGGTCCCTAGAGTGTATAGCTCGGAGGGATTGGGATTTCTTTAAGTGAGGCATGTCCAACAGCTCTAGGTTTGACATAGCTTTGTACATAAAAAACATTTCTAATAACCTCCCTGAGTGGTATGCCTGGATGACTAATCAGTCCCCCACTGAAACATGGCTGCAACATGATACAAAAAATGAGGAAATACTACCATGTGGATACAGTATTATAACACAAGATAGCATCAGGAAAAAAGCTGGTGTACTAGCAATACTGTACAAGCATAGTATTCCCTCAAACTATTCCAACATTTTTTTCTAATTCTAACATTCTGATAACACTACTCAAAATAAATAACCACAAAAATACAGACCACAGCTGTCTCAAAAAAAAAAAAAAAAAAAACAAAACCAAGAAACAAATGTGTGAAAGAGCAGGTAGTAGTGCTAAAATCACTAATCTATCAGGAATCCTGTCTACCATAAAATTTGTTTACAGTAATTTCCAAAACCGTAAAGAACGGTCAAAAATAATTAATCCAGAATGGTTTATTAAAGACCACAACCACAAAAATAACCATCATAGGAATCTACCCAGTCCCAGATAATCATATAACCATACTTGAATACATCCTTTGTGATAACTCTGCAAAAAGTCCATACAAAACCATCATATTAGGTGACATGAATATTGTCTGGCAAACAATAAACTCCAGCAGTTCAACTAAGAATATTCAGCTTTATAAATTCACCCAACTTATCTCTACTCCATCTACTCAATACAACAAGCTGACTGCCAGACAGTCCAGCTTGGACTGGATACTAAGATCCTCTGCTGATGAAATGTCCAGCTGTGGTACTCTCCCTGATAGTCTAAGTGACCATGTACCTATCTACGCAGTCAGGCACCAAAGCGGCAATCCTAGAACTCACCAGTATGTCTTGCTGACAAAAATATCCACCTTCCATAAAGAAACTTTCATAAACACATTTAATCAATGCAAAGGGAAATCACTTAGGAACCCCCTTTAGGTGATGCTGTAACACAATTTAATAGTCTTCTTTAGCTTTTTAGACTCTCTTGCACCCCTAAGATCAAAGAAAGTGAAAACAAACCCAGCTGCACGGTCAAAAAATATAATGGATAAGAACCTGCAAGATTACAGTCAACTAAGAAACAAAGCTAAATATCTCATCTGCAAAGATAAGAAAACTTACTACTACACACTCCAAAACAAGGACTCTAGTAACAATAAACTCTTCTGGACATCAGTTAGTAAGCATGGCAAGCCACACAACATACCCCCAAACAATGTACCCCAAACAACGTACTCCCAAAGCACCAAACCAGCATGATAGCACTGCCAATCAGATTAATATTCAATTTATTAATACAGTCATAATTTTGACCAGCAACACATCCAGTCAAATACTTATACTCATACCTCAGTCTAATAACTTCCTTGAACATTTCTCTCTTCAATCTGTTTGAACTGCCGTGATTAGAGTTCTCCTCTGTAACCCCAAACCGACTACCACTACCTCAGACAATCTGCCAGGTGAATCTCTTAAAAAACAGCAGCAGAAACAATTTCCTATCCCATAAAAAAATCCTGATAAATTTATTCCTGGCTGAACACACTGTTCCATCAACTTGGAAATAAATCATTCATCTCATCACTTCACAACGAAGGACCATCCACTGAACTTTCCAGTTACAGGCCAATAGTTATTCTATCACACATATCAAAAGTACTGGAGAAATACGTATAAAACAGTGTAAGAAAGTTCTCTGTGTGGAAGATTTTCAGCCCATATATTTCTAGTTAATCACTGTATATTAATCAGATCAGACAATAGTAGTAGAAGTAGTGAACTTAAACTCGTCTTAAGTCAAAACAAAACAAAACAAAAAATAATAATAGAAAATATATAATTGTACAGCATTACTAAGTATTCGAAAGTAATCCAAGTAGGCAGGCAGTCTGTTTCCAGTTGAAAATCCTTTATTAAGTACACAGACAAGCGATCCAAGTAAAACAAAAATAGAGTAATAATTTCCTCACAAGCTTTCGAAATATATATATAATTTTTATCAGGCATGGGAGTGGTTTATTGTGCTATAAAACAAAGTGTTATTGGTACACATTGCCTTGCTTGGATTACTTTTGAATACTTAGTAATGCTGTACAATTATATATTTTCTATTATTATTTTTTGTTTTGTTTTGTTTTGACTTGACGAGTTTTAAGTTCACTACTTCTACTACTATTGTCTGATCTGATTAATATACAGTGATTAAATCGAAATATATGGACTGAAAATCTTCCACACAGAGAAGTTTCTTACATTGGTTTGTTTATGGACCCACTACACTTTAGTGGGTTCTTTTGAGACTTTGGGGATACCACGGAGATTACTTGTTTTTCGGAGAAATACATATACAATCAAGTGGCTGTTAGAAAAAACAACTTGTCTTCCAACACAATACAGTTTTATACCCCATCAAAGCCCTACCACTGCTGTACTAAACTTCACTACAACTGTAAATACACAAACAAATGAAGGTAAGCAAGTTTCAGCATTTTTCTTAGACCTATCCTAACATTTTTGATACCATGCCTTATCTGAAAGTTCTTCAAAAAGTCACCTGCATAAGTCTAGCTATCCTTGTTAAATTGATTTCATAACTCTATGCCAAATAGAGCACAAGCCATAAAATGACAACCTGACTTTGCCGCCACAAAAGTACAGGAGTTCCACAAGGATCAATTCTAAGCCCCATACTTTTTAACCTATTCAGTAACAACCTCAATACAGCTGATAAACATGCATCTATTGTCCAATACAGAGATGATTCCATGTTGGTGTGATCTGCTAAAACTATGAAAAAACTACACAACTTCACACAAGAATCATTATCCCGTTGAGTCAAGGTTAAGTAACTCACAACTCCTACTAAACCTGTAAAAAAGCAGTCTAACTACTGAACAACAGTTTACACAAAAGGCAACTTTCATCTTAACTTCCAACAACACCAGGATCGAACAGGTAACCCAGTCAAAACTACAAGGCATCATTATAGATGAGCAGCAAAAATTAGACCTCCACATTTCGTAGGCTGTAGAAAAACATGACAAACATGAACGTCTATACAGATCTAAAACATACTTCACTGATACAGACAGAAAACATATAGCCTATAGACACCAGTCCTATATGCCTCACCCATTTTTATTAACCTTCAAGTCACACTTTTAAACAAATTGGTGCAATCTTCCAATAAAATAGCAAACTTTGCCACCAATCAGTACTGCAGATGACATCACTGCCTGGCTCCCAAAGAGCTAAATGGATTACAACTCCTACACTACTTAAGACACACCCAGCTCACAATAGTACACAGACTTGTCCATAAGCCCAAAAACTGCCAAACCCTAAACAACATTTAACTACATTCCCCAAACAGGGATTTATTTTCTAGAGATAAATCAGTTCTCACTACCACCAAAATGTACAACAGTGCAGGAGAAGCCCTGTATTCAACTATTATTGCCAAAGCCAGGAACCACATCCTATTAACACTGAAATCAATCCATGAGCTAAGCTATTTCAAAAAAAAAATTAAAATTTCATCCAATGGACAAATGGCTCTGCTCCTGCATTCCCACAGATGAGCTTTGTAGAGTCCATCTATATTTACTGTAGACTGATCTCACCACTTGAATAACTTATCCAGTCGACTCCTAATCAGATACTTACCACTTCTCGCTCTCACCCACTGTCACCTTCACTCTTGCACAACTCGTCCTAAACTTCACTCACTTCTGCTACCCTCCCCAACAAATGTATTAGTACCCCTTCTCTTCTTATCTCTCTTCCCACACAGTCTCAGTCCCTTTCTACCTTCACACTTACTGCTACCTCTTTCACATCCACTACTTCTCACCCTCCTTTCTGCTTACACTCCTTCTACATATCACTTAATTGTTACTCTCCAACATGCTAATCTTCTTCTTCTGGCTTTTCCTGGTTATGGGTCACCACAGCGGATCACCGTCCGCTCATGATTGGCAGTGGAGTTTTACAGTGTTGAGTTGCCAGCCCGGCACCCAACCTTCCACAGAAGGCACACACATGCACACACTCACACCTAGGGCCAATTTAGTGTGTCCAATCCACCTACTGCATGTCTTTGGGATGTGGGAGGAAACCGGAGCACCCGGAGGAAACCCACGCAACCACAGGGAGGACATGCAGACTCCGCACAGAAGGCACCCCAGCAAAGGATCGAACCGGAGAACCTCTTGCTGTGAGGCAGCAACACTAACCGCTGCACCACCGTGGCCGCTGCCAAAATTCTGCATCCATAATCTTGTCAACAGCAAGGCACCCTATACTTTTAATACATAGAGTTCCCTTACTGCACTATATCCATGTAGTTTATACCTTTAATACACAGAGGTCCCTCACTGTAGTATCTATGCCCTTTATACCTTTAATAGAGTTTCCTCACTGCACTGTCGATATCCTTTGTAACTTTAAAACACAGAGTTCCCTTACTGCAATATCTATGTCCTTTGTAACTTTAATACACAGAGTTCCCATACTGCACTATCAATGTCCTTTGTAACTTTAATACCTAGAGTTCCCTTACTGCAATATCTATGTCCTTTGTAATTTAATACACAGAGTTCCCTTACTACAATATCTATGTCTTTTGTAACTTTAACACATAGAGTTCCCTCACTGCACTGTGTCCTTTGTAACTTTAATACATAGAGTTCCCTCACTGCATTATGTCCTTTGTAACTTTAACTCATAGAGTTCCATCACTGCACTATGTCCTTTGTAACTTTAATACATAAAGTTCCCTCACTGCATTATGTCCTTTGTAACTTTAATATATAAAGTTTCCTCACTGCACTATGTCCTTTATAACTTTAATACATAGAGTTCCCTCACTGCAATATCTATGTCCATTGTATCTTTAATACACAGAGTTCCCTCACTGCAATATATATGTCCTTTGTAGCTTTAATACATAGAGTTCCCATACTGCACTATGTCCTTTGTAACTTTAATACATAGAGTTCCCTCACTGCACTATGCCCTTTGTAACTTTAATACATAGAGTTCCCTCACTGCACTATGTCCTTTGTAACTTTAATACATAGAGGTCCCTCACTGCACTATGTCCTTTGTAACTTTAATACAAAGAGTTCCCTCACTGTACTATGTCCTTTGTAACTTTAATATATAGAGTTCCCTCGTGGTACTATGTCCTTTGTAACTTTAATACATAGAGTTCCCTTACTGCAATATCTATGTCTTTTGTAACTTTAATGCATAGAGTTCCCTCACTGCACTATGCCCTTTGTAACTTTAATACATAGAGTTCCCTCACTGCAATATCTATGTCCTTTGTAACTTTAATACACAGAGTTCCCTTACTGTACTATGTCCTTTGTAACTTTAATATATAGAGTTCCCTCACTGTACTATGTCCTTTGTAACTTTAATACATAGAGTTCCCTCATTGCAATTTCTATGTCCTTTGTAACTTTAATACATAGAGTTCCCTCACTGCACTATGTCCTTTGTAACTTTAATACAAAGAGTTCCCTCACTGTACTATCTCCTTTGTAACTTTAATATATAGAGTTCCCTCACTGCACTATGTCCTTTGTAACTTTAATACATAGAGTTCCCTCACTGCACTATGTCCTTTGTAACTTTAATACAAAGAGTTTCCTCACTGCACTATGTCCTTTGTAACTTTAATACAAAGAGTTCCCTCACTGTACTATGTCCTTTGTAACTTTAATATATAGAGTTCCCTCATGGTACTATGTCCTTTGTAACTTTAATACATAGAGTTCCCTTACTGCAATATCTATGTCTTTTGTAACTTTAATACACAGAGTTCCCATACTGCACTATCAATGTCCTTTGCAACTTTAATGCATAGAGTTCCCTCACTGCACTATGCCCTTTGTAACTTAATACATAGAGTTCCCTCACTGCAATATCTATGTCCTTTGTAACTTTAATACACAGAGTTCCCTTACAGCAATATATATGTCCTTTGTAACTTTAATACATAAAGTTCCTTCACTGCACTATGTCCTTTGTAACTTTAATGCAAAGAGTTCCCTCACTGTACTATGTCCTTTGTAACTTTAATATATAGAGTCCCCTTACTGCTATATCTATGTCCTTTGTAACTTTAATACATGGAGTTCCCTCACTGCAATATCTATGTCCTTTGTAACTTTAATACATAGAGTTCCCTCACTGCAATATCTATGTCCTTTGTAACTTTAATACATAGAGTTCCCTCACTGTACTATGTCATTTGTAACTTTAATACAGAGTTCCATCACTGCACTATGTCCTTTGTAACTTTAATACACAGAGTTCCCTCACTGCAATATCTTTGTCCTTTGAAATCTTTAATACACACAGTTCCCTCACTGCACTATCAATGTCCTTTGTAACTTTAATATATAGAGTTCCCTTACTGCAATATATATGTATTTTGTAACTTTAATACATGGAGTTCCCTCACTGCACTATGTCCTTTGTAACTTTAATACATAGAGGTCCCTCACTGCACTATGTCATTTGTAACTTTAATACATAGAGTTCTCTTACTGCAATATCTGTCCTTTGTAACTTTGATATACAGAGTTCCCTCATGGCACTATGTCCTTTGTAACTTTAATACACAGAGTTCCCTCATTGCAATATATATATATGTCCTTTCTAACTTTAATACATAGAGTTCCCTCACTGCAATATCTATGTCATTTGTATTTTTAATACACAGAGTTCCATCACTGCAATATCTATGTCCTTTGTAAAATTAATACATAGAGTTCCAAAACTGCACTATGTCCTTTGTAACTTTAATACATAGAGTTCCCATACTGCACTATGTCCTTTGTCACTTTAATACACAGAGTTCCCTCACTGCAATATCTATGTCTTTTGTAACTTTAATACACAGAGTTCCCAAACTGCAATATCTATGTCCTTTGTAATTTAATACACAGAGTTCCCTTACTACAATATCTATGTCCTTTGTAACTTTAATACATAGAGTTCTCTCACTGCACTATGTCCTTTGTAATTTTAATAAATAGAGTTCCCTCACTGCACTATGTCCTTTGTAACATTAATACATAGAGTTCCCTCACTGCAATATATATGTCCTTTTTATCTTTAATACACAGAGTTCCCTCACTGCAATATCTATGTCCTTTGTAACTTTAATACATAGAGTTCCCATACTGCACTATGTCCTTTGTAACTTTAATACATAGAGGTCCCTTACTGCAATATCTATGTCCTTTGTAACTTTAATACATAGAGTTCCCATACTGCACTTTGTCCTTTGTAACTTTAGTACATAAAGTTCCCTCACTGCGCTGTCCTTTGTAACTTTAATGCATAGAGTTCCCTCACTGCACTATGCCCTTTGTAACTTTAATACATAGAGTTCCCTCACTGCAATATCTATGTCCTTTGTAACTTTAATACACAGAGTTCCCTTACAGCAATATCTATGTCCTTTGTAACTTTAATATATTAAGTTCCCTCACTGCACTATGTCCTTTGTAACTTTAATACAAAGAGTTCCCTCACTGTACTATGTCCTTTGTAACTTTAATATACAGAGTTCCCTCACTGTACTATGTCCTTTGTAACTTTAATACATAGAGTTCCCTAATTGCAATATCTATGTCCTTTGTAACTTTAATACATAGAGTTCCCTCACTGCACTATGTCCTTTGTAACTTTAATACAAAGAGTTCCCTCACTGCACTATGTACTTTGTAACTTTAATACAAAGAGTTCCCTCACTGTACTATGCCCTTTGTAACTTTAATATATAGAGTTCCCTCACGGTACTATGTACTTTGTAACTTTAATACATAGAGTTCCCTTACTGCAATATCTATGTCTTTTGTAACTTTAATACATAGAGTTCCCATACTGCACTATCGATGTCCTTTGCAACTTTAATACCTAGAGTTCCCTTACTGCAATATCTATGTCCTTTGTAACTTTAATACATAGAGTTCCCATACTGCACTTTGTCCTTTGTAACTTTAATACATAAAGTTCCCTCACTGCACTATGTCCTTTGTAACTTTAATGCATAGAGCTCCCTCACTGCACTATGCCCTTTGTAACTTTAATACATAGAGTTCCCTCACTGCAATATCTATGTCCTTTGTAACTTTAATACACAGAGTGCCCTTACAGCAATATCTATGTCCTTTGTAACTTTAATACATAAAGTTCCCTCACTGCACTATGTCCTTTGTAACTTTAATACATAGAGTTCCCTCACTGTACTATGTTCTTTGTAACTTTAATATATAGAGTTCCCTTACTGCTATATCTATGTCCTTTGTAACTTTAATACATGGAGTTCCCTCACTGCAATATCTATGTCCTTTGTAACTTTAATACATAAAGTTCCCTCACTGCAATATCTATGTCCTTTGTAACTTTAATACATAGAGTTCCCTCACTGCACTATGTTGTTTGTAACTTTAATACATAGAGTTCCATCACTGCACTATGTCCTTTGTAACTTTAATACACAGAGTTCCCTCACTGCAATATCTTTGTCCTTTGAAATCTTTAATACACAGAGTTCCCTCACTGCACTATCAATGTCCTTTGTAACTTTAATATATAGAGTTCCCTTACTGCAATATATATGTCCTTTGTAACTTTAATACACAGAGTTCCCTCGCTGCAATATCTATGTCCTTTGTAACTTTAATACATAGAGTTCCCTCACTGCAATATCTATGTCCTTTGTAACTTTAATACACAGAGTTCCCTCACTGCACTATGTCATTTGTAACTTTAATACATAGAGTTCCCTTACTGCAATATCTTTGTCCTTTGTAACTTTAATATATAGAGTTCCCTCATGGCACTATGTCCTTTGTAACTTTAATACACAGAGTTCCCTCATTGCAATATATATATGTCCTCTGTAACTTTAATACATAGAGTTCCCTCACTGCAATATCTATGTCCTTTGTATTTTTAATACACAGAGTTCCATCACTGCAATATCTATGTCCTTTGTAACTTTAATACATAGAGTTCCCATACTGCACTATGTCCTTTGTAACTTTAATACATAGCGTTCCCATACTGCACTATGTCCTTTGTCACTTTAATACACAGAGTTCCCTCACTGCAATATCTATGTCTTTTGTAACTTTAATACACAGAGTTCCCATACTGCACTA